>NC_029792.2:32672265-32687178 GCF_000816755.2 Arachis ipaensis
GGGTGGGGGATGTGGTGATTGGGTTCGGCTATGAGAAGGAAAAAAGAGGAGGAAAGGAAGAAAGAAAAGTAGAAGAGAAGGTTGGTAAGAGATGAAAATAGAAGTGATATTTATAGTGGTGGGGGATATTTAAGGTTCAGTCATGGGGAAGGGGTAAAAAGGGGAGTGAATTTTATTTGTTAAATATATGATATGAAAAGATATGATGAGGATTTGATGAGATATGATATGAAAATAGTTGGAAAAAAGGTAATATGATGGTTCAAGATGAGTAGTGGGGGAAGACAGAGAGGGTAAATGGTCAAAAGGTGGTGAAAAAGGGAAAGTGACAGTTTGGAAATTCAAATTGCCCACCTTTGAAATTGAATGTCCCCTTGCTGGCGCTAAATGCTACTTTTGGCGTTTAGTGCCCAAACGCTGAAGAGTGCATCCCTTTTGTGGCATGAAACGCCACTCCTAGCGTAAAACGCCAGAGATTTTTTTTTTTTGGACGAGATGGGTGGCACTAAACACCCAGCTGGCGTTTAGTGCCCTTGGTGGGGGTAAAATTGGGTCCTTTGTTGGTGTTAAACGCCCTCCTGGTGTTTAAAACCAGCTCCTTATGCCCCATCCCTGGCGCTAAACGCCCAGCCTGGCATTTAGCGCCAGAACACTTCGAGTTAACCTTGCTCCAAAGTGTTCTGTTATTCCTTCTGGGTCTTCCTATCCTTGTTTAAGAACTTTGCATGATCACAAACAAAATTAAACTACGGAAAACTATGAATAACACTGAAAAATAAACAAAGAATCAAATTAGAAGAAGAACTAAAGGATACTCAAGGTTGGGTTGCCTCCCAACAAGCGCTTCTTTACCGTCATTAGCTTGACGGTTGTTTATGCTAAGTCAGCAGATGGGTGGATCTCTGGCGATCAATCTCACCTCTCAGATAGTGTTTCACCCTATGGCCGTTGACTACGAATCTGCTATCTGAGTTTTCTTCTTGAAGTGCCACATGACCATAGGGTGAAACTCCGGTGACCACAAAGGGTCCTGACCACCTGGACGTGAGCTTCCCAGGAAAGAGCTTGAGCCTAGAATTGAAAAGTAGAACCTTCTGGCCTGGCTCAAACACTCTTGAGGCAATCTTTTTATCATTCTACTTTTTAGCTTTTTCCTTGTAGAGCTTAGCATTCTCATAAGTAGAGTTCCTAAAATCATCAAGCTCATTCAGTTGGAGCAGCCTTTTCTCTCCTGCAGCCTTGGCATCAAAGTTTAGGAACTTTGTTACCCAATATGCTTTGTGCTCCAATTCCACTGGCAAGCGACAGGCCTTACCATAGACAAACTGGTAAGGAGACATTCCAATAGGGGTCTTGTAAGCAGTCTGATACACCCAGAGAGCATCATCAAGTTTCTTTGTCCAGTCCTTCCTTGAAGTACTCACAGTCTTCTCTAGGATCCTCTTGAGTTCCCTATTGGAAACCTTAGCCTGTCCACTTGTCTGAGGGTGATAGAGGATTACCACTTTATGACAAACTCCATACCTTTGCAGGAGTGAGTCCAAATATTTATTGCATGAGGGAGTTCTATAGGGTCCCCATATGTCACAATGTATTAAATAAAAAATATTGGAAGCTTGATAGTCACTTAAAGGAAACTTATCTCTTGTTTGTTTGGATTTTTCACAAGTTTCACAAATCTCATTGCTGGTAGATTTGTCATTTACAATAGGGAGCATTTGCACAATTTTAAATGATGGATGTCCTAGTCTCTTATGCCAAAGCACTAATTGATTCTCTAATCTGGCATGACAAGCTTGAATCTTGTGTGCCCCACGATACCAATAGATCCCATCCTTCCGCTCACCTGCTCTAATCAGCGTCCTCGAAGTGTGGTCTTGTATGACACAAAATTTATCAGTGAATTGTACTAGACAATGTTCTGCATCTGTTAATTAAGAAACAGAGAGTAAGTTACATTTTAAATTAGGTACATATAGAACATTTTTCAATTCAAGTCCTCCGTCAAGAATCATTGTCCCTTGCTTGCATGCTATCACCTGCTCTCCATCCGGTAAACCTACTGGATACCCGTGTAAAGTTTTCTTTTCACATAAATTTTTCAAGGTTTCAGTCATGTAGTTGGAAACTTGGTGCAGGGAATTGTGATCACAATTTTCACAACTCCGGTACAACTAACCAGCAAGTGCACTGGGTCGACCAAGTAATAAAACCTTACGCGAGTAAGGGTCGATCCCACAGAGATTGCCGGCTTGAAGCAAGCTATGGTCATCCTGTAAATCTTAGTCAGGTGGATTCAATTGGTTATGAGTTTTGATAATTGAAAGATAAATAAAACATAAATTAAAATAAAGATACTTATGTAATTCATTGGTGGAAATTTCAGATAAGCGTTTTGGAGATGCTTTGTTGCTTCTGAACCTCTGCTTTCCTATTGTCTTCATCCAATCATGCGTGCTCCCTTCCATGGCAAGCTGTATGTTGGTGGATCACCATTGTCAATGGCTACCATCCGTCCTCTCAGTAAAAATGGTCCAAGTACGGTTTCTGTACGGCTAATCAACTGTCAGATCTCTCATCTCGGATGAAAAATACCAGGTACAGCTACCGCACGGCTAATCATCTGTCGGTTCTCACTTGTGTCGGAATAGGATCTCTCTATCCTTTTGCACACTGTCACTGCGCCCAACATTCGTGATTTTGAAGCTCGTCACAGTCATCCCGTCCCAGATCCTACTCGGAATACCACAGACAAGGTTTAGACTTTCCGGATCTCAGGAATGCTACCAATTGGTTCTAGCCTCTACCACGAAGGTTCTAATCTCACGGATTCGAATGCTCTGTTGTCAGGAGAGGCAAGTCAAATTCGTGGATCAGAGACCCAAGAGACTATACTCCGGCTGTCGTCCAATGACTACGTTGAACATCATGTAGACCGCTTGTGGTTGTTAGGCACGCGGATCTTAGCTAAGCGAGTAACGAAGATAGTGGGTGATTATCATGGGTCACCCCTTCATTCTGACTTAACTGAATTAAGTACGAGAGTATATCTTGGAGAAGAAGTAAGCATGAATTGAAAGAGAAATAATAGTACTTGCATTAATTCATGAAGAACAGCAGAGCTCCGCACCTTAATCTATGAGGTGTAGAAACTCCACCGTTGGAAAATACATAAGAGAAAACGGTCTAGGCATGGCCGAATGGCCAGCCTCTCAAATGTGAAAAATGGCATAAGATGATAAGATGATCCCAATACAATAGGAAAGACTAGTATTTATACTAAACTAGTTACTAAGGATTACAGAAATTGAGTAACTAAGTACAAAGAGTGCAGAAATCTACTTCCAGGGCCCACTTGGTGTATGCTTGGGCTGAGAATTGAGCTTTACACGTGCATAGGACTTTTCTAGAGTTAAACGCCATCTTGGATGCCAGTTTGGGCGTTTAACTCCAGTTCTGGTGCCAGTTCTGGCGTTTTACGCCAGAAAAGGGTCTCTAGCTGGAGTTGAACGCCAGTTTGGGCCATCAAATCTCGGAAAAAGTATGAACTATTATATATTGCTGGAAATCCCAAGATGTTAGCTTTCCATCCCAATTGAGAACGCACCAATTGGTCTTCTATAGCTCCAGAAAAACGCATTTGAGTGCATGGAGGTCAGAATCCAACAGCATCTGCAGTCCTTTCTCAGCCTCTGAATCAGATTTTTGCTCAGGTCCCTCAATTTCAGCCAGAAAATACCTGAAATTACAGAAAAATACACAAACTCATAGTAAAGTCCAGAAATGTGATTCTTGCATAAAAACTAATAAAAATATAACAAAAAGTAACTAAAACATAATAAAAACTACCTAAAAACAATGCCAAAAAGCGTATAAATTATTCGCTCATCACAACACCAAACTTAAATTGTTGCTTGTTTCCAAGCAACCAAAAATAAAATAAGATAAAAAAGAAGATAAAATACAATAAATTTCAAAATAACAATGAAGCTTAGTTCCAATTAGATGAGCGGGACTAGTAGCTTTTTGCTTCTGAACAGTTTTGGCATCTCACTTTATCCTTTGAAGTTCAGAATGATTGGCATCCATAGGAACTCAGAATTCAGATAGTGTTATTGATTCTCCTAGTTTAGTATGTTGATTCTTGAACACAGCTACTTTCTGAGTCTTGGCCGTGACCTTTAGCATTTTGTTTTCCAGTATTACCACCGGATACATAAATGCCACGGACAGATAACTGGGTGAACCTTTTCAGATTGTGACTCAACTTTGCTAGAGTTCCCAGTTAGAGGTGCCCAGAGTTCTTAAGCACACTCTTTTTGGTTTGGATCACGAATTTTACCACTCAGTCTCAAGCTTTTCACTTGGACTTTCATAACACAAGCACATGGTTAGGGATAGCTTGATTTAGCCGCTTAGGCCAGGATTTTATTCCTTTGGGCCCTCCTATCCATTAATGCTCAAAGCCTTGGATCCTTTTTACCCTTGCCTTTTAGTTTAAAGAGCTATTGGCTTTTTCTGCTTGCTTTTTCTTTTTCTTTCTTTTTCGCCATTTTTTGCCATTTTTTCCGCAAGCTTTGTGTTTTTCACTGCTTTTTATAAGCATAAAAACCGAAAACAGAAAAGAAAATAAACAAGGAGATTAAAGAATGGGTCCACCTTAGTGATGGTGGCTTCTTCTTCCTCTTGAAGAACCAATGGAGTTCTTGAGCTCCTCTATGTCTCTTCCTTGCCTTTGTTGCTCCTCTCTCATGGCCTTTTGGTCCTCTCTGATTTCATAGAGGATGATGGAGTGCTTTTGGTACTCCACTCTTATTTGCTCCATGTTGGAACTCAATTCTCCTAAAGAGGTGTTGAGTTGCTCCCAATAGTTGTGTGGAGGAAAATGCATCCTTTGAGCCATCTCAGGAATTTCTTGATGAGGGACTTCCTCATGCTCTTGTTGAGATCTATGAGTGGGCTCTCTTGTTTGCTCCATCCTCTTTCTAGTGATGGACTTTTGAGATGAATCTCTCCATCTCCCATGACTCGGAGTTGGAAGCAACTGCCTTTCCTTTCCTCTTGCTAGAGGTTTCTCCGGCCTTAGGTGCCATTAATGGTTATGAAAAAATAAAAAGCAGAGCTTTTTTTCACACCAAACTTAAAAGGTTTGCTCGTCCTCGAGCAAAAGAAGAAAGAAATTATTATAGGAAGAAGAGATGAAGGAGATGGAGGTGTGTGAATGGTTCGGCCAAGGGGGTTTTAGGTGGTTATGATGTGTGAAAATGAAGGAGTGATGAGGGGCTTATATAGGAGTGGAGTAGAGAGGGAATTCTTGTAATAGGGATTGGGTTTGGGAGGGAGATGGTTTGAATTTGAATGGGTGGGGGTAGGTGGGTTGTATAATGGTTTTGGAGGAGAAATGGAGGTGATTGGTAGAGGTTATTTTGGGGAAGAGTGTTATGGAAAGGTGTGAAAAGGAGAGAAAAAGAGTTGGGGTAGGTGGGGATCTTGTGGGATCCACAAATCCTGAGGTGTCAAGAAATTCTGTCCCTACACCTTTTTGGCATTTAAATGCCCCTGGACAACCCTTTCTGGCGTTTAAACGCCAGTCTGCTGCCTTTCCTAGCGTTAAACGCCAGGCTGATGCCCCTTTCTGGCGTTTAACGCCAGCCAGACACCCTTTTCTGGCATTAAACGCCAGTCTGTCTACCAATTCTGGCGTTTAACGCCCAGAATGCTACCAGACTGGGTGTTAAACGCCCATTCTGCTATCTTTACTGGCGTTTAAATGCCAGTAAGCCTGTCCTCCAAGGTGTGCTATTTTTTATGCTATTTTTGATTCCGCTTTAATTCTGCAGCTGTTTTTGTGACTCCACATGATCATCAACCTGAAGAAAGCATAAAATAACAATGAAAAATAAAATGAAAAAGTAATTAACATAGATAAATAAGATTGGGTTGCCTCCCAATAAGCGCTTCTTTAATGTCAATAGCTTGACAGTGAGCTCTTATAGAGCTTCATAGACACTCAGAGCATGATGGTGGCCTCCCAACACCAAAATTAGAGTTTGAATGTGGGGGCTCTGCTTGACTCTGTATTGAGAGAAGCTTTTCATGCTTCCTCTCTATGGTTACAGAGGAAGATCCTTGAGCCTTAAACACAAGGTAGTCCTCATTCAGTTACAGGACTAACTCTCCTCTGTCCACATCAATTACAGCTCTTGCTATGGCTAGGAAGGGCCTTCCAAGGATGATGCATTCATCCTCATCCTTCCCAGTGTCTAGGATTATGAAGTTAGCAAGGATGTAAAGGCCTTCAACCTTCACTAAGACATCCTCTACAAGTCCATAAGCCTGTTTCATTGATTTGTCTGCCATCTCTAGTGAGATTCTTGCAGCTTGTACCTCAAAGATCCCCTGTTTCTCCATTACAGAGAGTGGTATGAGGTTAATACTTAAACCAAGGTCACACAGAGCCTTCTTAAAGGTCATGGTGCCTATGGTGTAAGGAATTAAGAACCTTCCGGGATCCAGTTTCTTTTGAGGTAATTTTTGCTGAACCAAGGTATTCAGTTCCTTAATGAGCAATGGAGGTTCATCCTCCCAAGTCTCATTACCAAATAGCTTGGCATTCAACTTCATGATTGCTTCAAGATACCGAGCAACTTGCTCTTCAACAAAATCTTCATCCTCATCAGAGGAAGAATCTTCATCAAAGCTCATGAACTGCAGCATTAAGTTCCATGGAATCTCTATGGTCTTTATATGAGCCTCAGATTCCTTTGGTTCCTCAATAGGGAACTCCTTATTGGTCAGTGGACGTCCAGCAAGGTCTTCCTCACTGGAAATCACTGCCTTTTTACTCTCTCCAGGTTCGGCCACTTTGGATATAGTTATGGTCATGCACTCTCTTTTGGGATTCTCTTCTGTACTGCTTGGGAGAGTACGACGAGGAGTTTCAGTAACTCGTTTACTCAACTGACCCACTTGTGCCTCCAGATTTCTAATGGAGGATCTTGTTTCAGTCATGAAACTATGAGTGGTCTTAGTTAGATCAGAGACTATGGTTGCTAAGTCAGAGAGGCTCTGCCTAGAATTCTCTGTCTGTTGCTGAGACGATGATGGAAAAGGTTTGCTATTGCCAAACCAAATTTTCCCATCATTATTATTATTGAAGCCTTGATTAGGCTTCTGCTGATCCTTCCATGAGAAATTAGGATGATTCCTCCATGAAGGATTGTAAGTGTTTCCATAGGATTCTCCCATGTAATTCACTTCTTCCATTCCAGGATTCTCAGGATCATAAGCCTCTCCTTCATGGGAGGCTTTTTTAGCACTGCCGGATGCAGCTTGCAATTCAGTCAGATTCTGAGAAATCATATTGACTTGCTGAGTCAATATCTTGTTCTGAGCCAATATAGCATTCAGAGTGTCAACCTCAAGAACTCCTTTCTTCTGAGATATCCCACTGTTCATAGGATTCCTCTCAGAAGTATACATGAATTGGTTATTTGCAACTATGTCAATAAGTTCCTGGGCTTCTACAGGTGTTTTTTTTAGATGAAGAGATCCACCAGTAGAGTGGTCCAATGACATCTTGGACAATTCAGACAGACTATCATAGAATATACCTAAGATGCTCCATTCTGAAAGCATGTCAGAAGAATACCTTCTGATCAATTGCTTGTATCTTTCCCAAGCTTCATAGAGGGATTCACCTTCCTTTTGTCTGAAGGTTTGGACTTCCACTTTAAGCTTACTCATCTTCTGAGGTGGAAAGAATTTGGCCAAGAAAGCATTGACTAACTTTTTCCAAGAGTTCAGGCTTTCTCTAGGTTGTGAGTCCAACCATATCCTAGCTCTGTCTCTTACAGCAAAGGGGAAAAGCATGAGTCTGTAGACCTCGGGATCAACCCCATTAGTCTTAACAGTGTCACAGATTTGCGAGAATTCAGCTAAGAACTTATGAGGATCTTCCAATGAAAGTCTATGAAACTTGCAATTCTGCTGCATTAGAGAAACTAATTGAGGCTTAAGCTCAAAGTTGTTTGCTCCAATTGCAGGAATTGAGATGCTTCTTCCATAGAAGTTGGAAGTTGGTTCAGTAAAGTCACCAAGCATCTTCCTTGCATCTCCACTATTGTTCTTAGGTTTGGCTGCCATGTCTGCCTCTTTTTCGAAATTTGCTGTAAGGTCCTCTCCGGAGTGTTGTGCTTTAGCTTCTCTCAGCTTTCTCTTCAGAGTCCTTTTAGGTTCAGGATCAGCTTCAACAAGAATGTCTTTATCCCTGTTCCTGCTCATATGAAAAAGAAGAGAACAAAGAGAGAAGAGGAATCCTCTAGTCACAGTATAGAGATTCCTTTGTGTCAAAGGAAAAGAAGAATAGAAGAATGAGGTAGAGAGAGAATAGTTGTTTTCGAAAATGAGAAGTAAAAAAGTAGTTAGGTGGTTTTGAAAAAGATAAGAAATAGTAAACTTTTTTTAAAATTAAAACAAACAAGTCAAGTAGTTAGTTGAAAAAAATTTGAAAATAAATTTTGAAAAGATAAGAAGTTAGAAAAAGATTTTGAAATTAAAATTTTAAAAAGATATGATTGAAATTTATTTTGAAAAAGAATTGAAAAAGAAATTAAAAAGATTTGATTTTTAAAATTAAAGTTGATGACTTGACTAACAAGAAACTAAAAGATATGATTCTATAATTTAAAGATTGAACCTTTCTTAACAAGAAAGTAACAAACTTGAAATTTTTGAATCAAACATTAATTGTTAGCAAGGATTTTCGAAAATATGAAATAAAATTAAGAAAAAGATTTTGAAAAATTAGTTTTAAAATTTTCGAAAACATTAAAAGAAAAATGAAAAAGATTTTGAAAAATTTTAAGAATGAAAATCGAAAATCATAAAAAAAAATGAAAAAGAATTGATTTTGAAAAAGATTTGAAAAGATAAAGTTTTTAAATTGAAATTTTGACTTGACTAACAAGAAACAACTAAATTTTAAAAATTTTTTACCAAGTCAACTCAAAATTTCAAAAATTATGAGAAGAATAAGGAAAATATTTTTTTTTTACTTTTGAATTTTTAATGAGGAGAGAGAAGCAACAAAATGAAACAAAACATAAAAATTTAAGATCAAAACAAATAATGAATGCAAGAACACTTTGAATGTCAAGATGAACACCAAGAACACTTTGAAGATCATGATGAACATCAAGAACATATTTTTGAAAATTTTTAAGAAAAGAAAGATATGCAAGACACCAAACTTAAAAATTTTTAAACTTTAGACACTAATAATTTGAAAATGCATATGAAAAACAAGAAAAGACACAAAACAAGAGAAAATTAAAGATTAAACAAGGAAAATCATCAAGAACAACTTGAAGATCAAAGAAGAACACAATGCATGAATTTTCGAAAATCTAAGAAAAATTAAAAACATGCAGTTGACACCAAACTTAAAATTTGACACTAGACTCAAACAAGAAACACAAAATTTTTTTGGTTTTATAATTTTATTAAATTTTTTTGTATATTTTTCAAAAAATTTTTGGAAATAGAAAATAAAGAAATTCAAATTTTTTTAATAAGAATTCCAAGACTCCTGTAATGTTAGTCTAAAGCTTCGGTCCAAAAGATTAGACATGGCCAATGGCCAGCCAAGCTTTAGCATAACAAATACAATGATGACCTTTCTACAATGGAAAGTGGAAACCTCAGTTCAAAAGATTAGACATGGCTTAACAGCCAGCCAGGCTTCACATATCATCATGAAGCTTTAGAATTCATTCTTTAAAAAAATTTTGAAATTTTTTTAAAAACTTTTTGAAAAGAAAATAAGAGTTGAAACAAGAAAGAAGTTTACCTAATCTAAGAAATAAGATGAACCGTCAGTTGTCCAAACTCGAACAATTCCCGGCAACGGCGCCAAAAACTTGGTGCACGGAATTGTGATCACACTTTTCACAACTTCGGTACAACTAACCAGCAAGTGCATTGGGTCGTCCAAGTAATAAAACCTTACGCGAGTAAGGGTCGATCCCACGGAGATTGCCGGCTTGAAGCAAGCTATGGTCATCTTGTAAATCTTAGTCAGGCAGATTCAATTGGTTATGAGTTTTGATAATTGAAAGATAAATAAAACGTAAATTAAAATAAATATACTTATGTAATTCATTGGTGGGAATTTCAGATAAGCGTTTGGAAATGCTTTGTTGCTTCTGAACCTCTGCTTTCCTATTGTCTTCATCCAATCATGCGTGCTCCCTTCCATGGCAAGTTGTATGTTGGTGGATCACCGTTGTCAATGGCTACCATCCGTCCTCTCAGTGAAAATGATCCAGGTACGGTTTCTGTACGGCTAATCAACTGTCGAATCTCTCGTCTCAGATGAAAAATACCAAGCACAGCTACCGCACGACTAATCATCTGTCGGTTCTCACTTGTGTCGGAATAGGATCTCTCTATCCTTTTGCACACTGTCACTGCGCCCAACATTCGTGATTTTGAAGCTCGTCACAGTCATCCCGTCCCAGATCCTACTCGGAATACCACAGACAAGGTTTAGACTTTCCGGATCTCAGGAATGCTACCAATTGGTTCTAGCCTCTACCACAAAGGTTCTAATCTCACAGATTCGAATGCTCTATTGTCAGGAGAGGCAAGTCAAATCCGTGAATCAGAGACCCAAGAGACTATACTCCGGCTGTCGTCCAATGACTACGTTGAACATCATGTAGACCGCTTGTGGTTGTCAGGCACGCGGATCTTGGCTAAGCGAGTAACGAAGATAGTGGGTGATTGTCACGGGTCACCCCTTTATTCTGAATTAACTGAATTATGTACGAGAGTATATCTTGGAGAAGAAGTAAGCGTGAATTGAAAGAGAAATAATAGTACTTGTATTAATTCATGAAGAACAGCAGAGCTCCGCACCTTAATCTATGAGGTGTAGAAACTCCACCGTTGAAAAATACATAAGAGAAAATGGTCTAGGCATGGCCGAATGGCCAGCCTCCCAAATGTGAAAAATGGCATAAGATGATAAGATGATCCGAATACAATAGGAAAGACTAGTATTTATACTAAACTAGTTACTAAGGATTACAGAAATTGAGTAACTAAGTACAGAGAGTGCAGAAATCCACTTTCGGAGCCCATTTGGTGTGTGCTTGGGCTGAGAATTGAGCTTTACACGTGCATAGGCCTTTTCTAGAGTTAAACGCCAGCTTGGATGCCAGTTTGGGCGTTTAACTCCAGTTCTGGTGCCAGTTCCGGCGTTTTACGCCAGAAAAGGGTCTCTGGCTGGCGTTGAACGCCAGTTTGGGCCATCAAATCTCGGGTAAAGTATGAACTATTATACATTGCTAGAAAGCCCAAGATGTTAGCTTTCCATCCCAATTGAGAACGTGCCAATTGGACTTGTGTAGCTCCAGAAAAATGCGTTTGAGTGCAGGGAGGTCAGAATCCAACAGAATCTGCAGTCCTTTCTCAGCCTCTAAATCCGATTTTTGCTCAGGTCCCTCAATTTTAGCCAGAAAATACCTGAAATTATAGAAAAATACACAAACTCATAGTAAAGTCCAGAAATGTGATTTTTGCATAAAAACTAATAAAAGTATAATAAAAAGTAACTAAAACATACTAAAAACTACCTAAAAATAATGCCAAAAAGCGTATAAATTATCCGCTCATCAAAGCTCCACTATCAATTATCCATAAATAAAAAATTCTCTTACCAATCATTTTCTCAGATTCATATAGTTTTTTCTTGTTGATCATATCTACCAATACGTTCCATTGCTCATTGGTCAATCCTGATATCTCACGTCTCTTGTCTTCCGTGTTGATAGCATGGCTACCACTTCCATCAATGTGTGCCACATTTGCACGTGCTGGAATTTCTCGAATACGTGTGCCTTGTCATCCGTAGCCTTTGCCACCGTCTCTTCCTTCATTTCTCGGTCGATCGCCCCACCATTCTGGATATCTCACAATCTGAAAGCATCCTTTAATATCATGCCCACTTTTGCCACAGTTAGAGCATATTGTTGATTTTTGGCTATGATCTCCTCATTGTTTTGTCCTGTTCCCTGCCTGCATTACGAGTCCTAAAATCAACCTTCTCTCTTCTGATGCCTTAGCCATCGTTTTCACTCTCTCCTCTTGCACTAGTATTGCGTATGCACGATTCAACGATGGCAAAAGATCTGTTGTCAGGATATTATTGACCGCACTATTCTATAACTCGCATTATCTAGGCCCATCAAAAATTGGTGGACCCTCTCTTCTTCCCTTCGCTTCTCAAGTTGAGAGTCAATTTCACACTTACATCCACCACACATGTATTTGAAAATTTGCTCGCACTGTGCTAATTCATCCCACAACACTTTCAATTTCCCAAAATACACCGTTATGGTCATTCCTTCCTGCTTGCATCTCGTCAGATCTGACTTCAGTTGTTGTATTCGTGTTCCGTTCACAGCAAAAAATCGTACTTTGATATCTTCCCACAATATCCGCGCATTCTCATCATACGCAATGGTTGACCATAAGCTTTGTTCGATCGTGTTTAAGATCCAAGATATAATCATGGATTATACTATCCACTATTCCTCAAGATCAGGTGCATCTTTTCTAGTTCCGTGTGAGTTCCATCGATGAATCTCCATTTTCTCTGAGCTCGAAGCGATATTTTTACTGCTCTAGCCCATTTCTCATAATTTTCTCCACGCAGCTGCACTTGCATGATTATATTTCCTGGATTGTCACTCATATTGAGGTCATATGACGAGTAAGTTTTCTTTGTTTCTTTTTTTGAAATCTTTTGATTTATTTGCAGAGTTTTTTTCTGGTTTTGCTACCATGATTATGCAGTATAGGTTCTTTTTGTATTTGTCGGTATTAGAGTATGCTCTAAAATCATATAGAAAATAAGTTGTTTCAACATGCTTTTCTATTAGTCATGAACACATATATATACATCTTTTGATATAAAACTATATCAAATATTTCCTACCTTAAAAGGCATAATTTACGATCCTAATAAATTATAATACATAATTTCCTATCCTAATAATATACATGAGAGTACTCAAAGAGTACTGTATCTATACTTAATTATAGAAATATTATTGATATGATATTTTTGTGAATATCTAAATTATCCATCAATAGAGGAGATAAAAAAAATTCAAATGAGAAAAGAAAGAAAAAGGAGATGGAGGTGGTGGTAGTGACGACGACAATAATTATAATAAAAGAGAAGGATGAGGAAAAAGGAGGAAAAGAAGAAGACGAGAATGTAGAGAACGAAAAGAATGCAGTTATATATATATATATATATTCGTGCGTTAAGTCAAAAGTTTGTTAAAAGTAGTGGCACATAGAAGTAAATTAGGTTATAGTAACTTAGTTGAACTTGGTTGGTTAAATGACTTGAACGTTGAGTTTTATTGTAATAAAATACCTATCTTCGTTAGGAAAAAAAAAGTTAGTTGTTGAACTAGCTAGTAGTATTTAGGTTACTACATAATGATATAATACTATATGGAAAAGTATAGGGAGTCAAGTGTCTACCAGCCAAGAATTGAACAACTCAATTAATACTAATTAATTTTAAATTATTTTTTCAAATTCAAAATTTGATTAATTGACATTAATGACATTTTTGAATCAAAACTTACCCTAATTTATTTTCACTTCCACTCATCATTCACCACACAAAACCACAAATCCTAATCCCTCTTTCCAATGCTCCACGCTGCCGCGGTTTCGTCCTCGCGCCACTAGCGTTGCTGCAGCACCGTCCTCGCGCCCATCGCCGGTCGTCCTTGCATCCTTCTCCGCCATCTCATCTGCCGTTCGCGCAGGAAAGACTGCCACCATCGCGCTTCTACTTCACCCTCCTCGCGTCCCATCGCGACTCCCCCTCGCTCGCCCGACGCACCCTTGCCGCTCGCGGCTCCCCATCACTCGCCACTCGTACCCCACGACTCTCCATCCGTCGTGATGCAGCCACCACCAGGTCCCCATTCGCGACGCACGATCAACTACTCCGATCCATGGCGACTCCTCCACTTGTCGCAATACGCCACCGTGAGTCCCCCCACTATCCACGCTATGCCGTCCAAGACGTCGTCGCCGGCCACCCTGCGACTCTTCTTCTTCTCCTCTTATTTGGTTTTGAATGGTTTTTTTAACTAGTTTTTTATGTTTTTTTCTACATTTCGGATGATTCTTTTTATTAGTTTTGGATGATTCTTTTTCCTATATTTTGTATGTTTTTTCTTAGGATTTGGATGATTCTTTTTATTAGTTTTGGATGATTCTTTTTCCTATGTTTTATATATTTTTTCTTAGGATTTGGATGATTCTTTATCTTATGTTTTGATGTTTTTTGTTTTTTGGAATTTCGAATTTTTTTTTGGAGAGAGGAATTAGTGTTTACGTAATAAAATGGTAAAAAGGTGAATTAGAGTAAGAAGAGACAATTAATAATCATTAATTTTGTATCTTTTTAAAAAAATTAAATAACCACTAATTAATGGTAATTATTGTTATTAATTAGTATAAAATATAATTCAAAAATATTTGTTGACTTATTGTTGGTTAGACCCTCTTGATTTTCTAGTGGGATTGATATATATATTGCTTAATTCGGTGTAAATCTAGAGTTAAAAAAAGTCAATAACTAAATAACATAAATTTTATTTTTATTTTAGATATGTATGTGTTCTTCTGAGCTAGTTGTTATTAATTTATTATCCCTTCACAAGATCAATTATTTTGGCGATAGTAGTGTGCGTTGTACATTCAACATGGATTTTTGGCATATAAATTAACTAACAGGTTTCTTTAATTTAAAGTGGTTATTAAAATATTAAATGTTAAAAACAAATTTATATGAAAAAGAAAGCACTATTAATT
>NC_029792.2:32688340-32689914 GCF_000816755.2 Arachis ipaensis
CTTATTAATATAAATAATTTTAGTAATATTGTTACAATCCTAGGAGACTTACTAAAAGAAAAACCATTTGACATATTGTACAATGTTTTATTATCTAAAGATCAATAATGCATTTAAAGAAGGATTTTTCATTGTGTTTTTACAATGTGTATTTCTCATAATATGTTTTTACTAATACAGAGAAAGAAGATAGTTTGTTAAAACTATTCAGTAGTAAAATTTGGAAGAAAAAATCAAGAACATCAGTAGCTGGAATTAAATGATGAGCATCAATTTGATATGTGAAATGGTTCCACATTCCAGTGAACGAACTTACCTTACCTTGTTAGCATAAATAGATCTTCTGTCATGTGAATTAATTAGCTCGTGTTTTCTTTCTTGTTCTTCGTATTTTTTTCCCCTTTCTTTCATCTTTAGTCACAAAAAACAGTGTGTCCCTCATTCCGTGTCTCCTAAATATCAACTTGCTCTATTTTCTTTCCTATGGTCCCCACCACTACTATTAAATGCAGAAGATGAGACGTCTTAATGGAAACTTGTTCCTTAGCTTCTAGCTTGCAAGTTGGTACGTTTGATCTATACTGTGTATTATAGTATTCTTTGCTAAAACTTTGGGTAAATCAAATTCCACTACACATCCAAAAGAAAGTACATTATAATATTATGTCATTCACAGGATATAAATAATGCGTTTATATCATTTATATATATTTTTTTATAGTATAAAAGGTAAATATTTTGTTCTTTAGAAAATATAAAAAAAATTATATATAGAAGTGATGCATATAAATTATTCTTAATTATTTAAGCGGCTGATCATGAAGAAGAATTAAATATTATTGGTTTAATTCCCCTATTAGTCTTATAGTTTTGTGAAATTTTTAATTAGGTCTTTATATATTTTTTTTAATTGGGTCTTTACTGCAACAATTTTTTTTCAATTAAACCCCTCTTGATAGTAATTAACTTAATTGGATAGGAACCCAACAAAAAAAAATTGGTGCAGAAACTCAAATAAAAAGAAAAAAAAGGTATAGGGATTCAATTGAAAAAAAAGTTTGGTACAGGGACCAATTAAAAGGAAGAAAAAATATAGAGACCTAATTAAAAATTTTGCAAAACTATAGGGACCAATAGAGTAATTAAACCAATATTATTAGGGAAGAAAGAAACTAGAAATGGATCCTCTCAATTGTTAAAAAAAATTAAAAGTATAAAGTGTGATTTTTAACCCTTCATTGCTCTCTCTCTTATATTTATTTTTTGTCCCATTTATAAAATTAATGGTGAGAGATCACACTTTACTCCCTTAATTGTTAAAAAAAATTGAGAGGATCCATTTTCAAAGAAATCTACTTTGAAACTCTTAATATGTTTATTAAATTTGAGGGGTTTTATTTTGTTGGAAATTATCTAGCCATTACATTTTATTTGACATTTCTTTTTGGAAAATTGATAAAACTTTTGACATTATACTGTAATAGAATTAAATTGTGCAAAACCTTATATATTATATATATACATATCTTTTATCTTCATCTTCGTTATTAGTATGTGTCTGAATCTTATAGATC
>NC_029792.2:32690164-32691733 GCF_000816755.2 Arachis ipaensis
TGTTTTATCTAAAATTTTTTAATGACCAATTTAGTTATTTAAATTGAATAAACTTTAACATGTTAGCATACAAATAAAAAAATTTATTATCATACTTTAAAAAAACTATATTACATAAATAACAGAATTGTACATAAAAACAGTAAAAGTATCTTATAATAATCTTTTTTGTTTAGACTCCACATAAAAGTCAATAAAAACTTAATTAGATATAAAATTTTTAACTATTTATTATTTGATATAACTCAACATATTATTGATGAAAATTTAACCTTCAATGTTATTACTTATTAGTGTTGAACTTATTGTTATATAATAATATGTACATTTAATTTGTTTCATATAACTATCTTTTTTAATAATTGGTTTTTTAAACAAAGAGGCAACAAATACACACGTATATAAATGTTATGTATAAATACATGTGTTACTTAATTTATTTTTAGTTTATATTTTAATTTATATTTTTATATAGTGATTAATTTTGTGCATCTAATATGATTATTGATAAAATTAAAAAAGAACGAAAGAAAGATAAACTAGAGTACATCACATTCCAACGGAAAGGTAGCTTAGATTTATTTATATATGATGCAAAGTAAATCCGTAAACATGTTTTAATAGATGACGATATATCTTGTTGACTTGTTTAAAGTCTTCAATAATAATTCAGTACTTGAAGGCTTTCATTTCCTTCATCTCCCTCTATCAACTTCATTGGCCAGCTATTTGAACATATATAATTAATCAAAGAAGTCCATTTCCTACTTATTATGATATAATATACAATAATCTTTTCCGATCCGATAATAGCTGAACTGCTTTAATTATTTCAAGTTCATCGGAAAAGCATGAACATGATCTCCCCCTTTTCTCTCTTCTTCCTTTTACTTCTTGCTGCCTTTTGCTTTTCCTCTCAAGCTTTTGGAGCTACCCAGCTGCCAGAAAATGAAGGTATGTATCAGTATGTAATTTATGTTTCTTAATTTTTATAAATTTGTTTATGCAGTCAATAAAAATATATGTTATGCCAAGAGAAAATACTATTATACAAATTAAATCATCTAAATGATATGAGATCAACCGTAGACATGGATTCTCCAAAAAAAAAAATTATATTGTTGGTATAATATTTTGTGATAGTGTATTAATTCTCATAATATTCATGATTAGATAAATTAAAATATTGACTCTATTATACTCCTTACATGTTTGTTGGATTATATATATAACAGTACAAGCTCTGCAAATCATAGCAAAGACACTTGGGATCAAGAATTGGAATCCTAGCGCTGATGAATGCAATAAGCTGGTGGGACAAAATAATTGGACTTCATGTTCGGAATTCAAAGATGATGAATATCAGAATGTTGTCATCTGCAATAATTGCTCCAGTGACACCGTTTGTCATGTCACTAATCTGTACGTGATTTCTTTGTTTAATTTATCTTATTCTCTTGATAGGGAGTTTAAAACTACGAAAAGTATATATATGTGTGTGTATGTGTGTGTAAATTGTTATACTAATTCATTTCTTTTCTATTTTTTATTTTTTTCCAACTTTTCTTT
>NC_029792.2:32691832-32692701 GCF_000816755.2 Arachis ipaensis
TCATTTCTTAAAAATCTTTACATTTTTTCTTTTTGGAAGTTATCACATTGTTTTTTTGGCGTTATTATATTTTTATGGTATCAAGTTTCTTACTTTATCATATTTTTATGATAGGGGTAAATTGTGGTTGTACAAGATGAATCAATTGTACATGTATGGCATTGTTCTAAGTAGAAAATGATTGAATATGCGTCTATATGAATGATCAGTATGGTATATTATAAAAGAAAGCATCTATATAGTGGAGTGGTTAGCTTTAGCTTTAATCTTCTGATCTCAACAATATACAAATTAAATGATGATTCGCGTTTATTTGGCTTATTGGACTTTTTTATCACTTGGTTTCACTTTTAATTATTTTGTTAGTTAGTTGGTTTATGAATTGGAATATGTACGTGTATTCTTGTCTGTTTTCTCGGTGGCTCTGTTTCATTATTTAATCAATAATGAAAGTATATACTTATTATTTATTTATAATATGAAAATTGAAGGTCCAACTAACGCATATATAATATCATCTGGATTCTAACGAACTCCAGCCAACTACGGGTGAATGTATATACCAACAAAATCAAACATATTCCATATTTCATATGTGCTTTGAAATTTTCTCTCTATTCCAATTGAGAGCTTTACTAACTTCACTTAAAAGGGAAAAAATAGAACAGGAACGGACAAACAAGTGATTGAACAGAAAAAATGTCTTTTTGTAGGATTGACTCTAATTTGTAGAAACTATTATGGTGAAGTTTTCCCTAAATAGCTCGGACGTAGTAAAAGTTACCATCAATGATTTTGGAGTTTGTTTAATTAGATAGTTGTTTTAGAATTTAATTTTAATATACTATCAGTATAAAATAAAATAATTT
>NC_029792.2:32692881-32693201 GCF_000816755.2 Arachis ipaensis
TTGTCTCCTTTTAATCTTTTTACACGTATAAACAATTTTATTTCTTTATTACATTTGAAAAAATATATATTTTTAATTAAATTTCAAAATATTATTTCCAAATACAAGTCATCATTTTTATTTGATAATAACATATTTGTTATAAATCCAATGAGTTATAACTCAAATGGCATAATTTTCTCATACTCACCTAAAAGGTCGCGAATTTGAGTCTCCTTTATTTTTAGTAAAAAAAAAACATATTTGTTATAAAAGTTGCATATAATAAAATCTATCTTTAAATTATATAAGATATTTTTTTATATTGAATTCTCCTTTAA
>NC_029792.2:32693497-32702003 GCF_000816755.2 Arachis ipaensis
ATAGACACTATAAAACAGTTTCAAATAATATGACCAACTTGAGTTGATCGAGTGGTCAACTCACTCGTCCGCTAACAATGAGTTTTAGAATTTAAAATAGTAGTTTTATTTTTCCTTTTAAATTTTCATTATTATTCTTAAAACATTTCTTCATTGATGGGTTAAATGAATGATAAACAGATGTATGAAACGACAAAATCTCGCGGGTACACTTCCGCCAGAACTAGTGAGGTTGCCTTACCTTCAAGAAATGTATGTAATTCTACAACTTCCCCATTATTAATTAACCTCATTTTTCATCAATTCATTGTTTCATTAATTTGTTCAACGACATATATTAATTATAATATTATTATTTATTATTTATGACTACTTGCGCCTTTTATCTTTGTGCAGTGATCTTACTTTTAACTACCTGAATGGCACAATTCCTACGGAATGGGGCTCCATGAATCTTCTCAACATGTATCGCCTAGCTCTTTTACAGTTCTATTATTAACAATACAATAAAATTAATAAAAGATGATACATAAATTATTATATCTCTAACAAATACTAATACTAGTGGTATATAACAGCTCTCTTGGAGGAAATCGGTTAACTGGCCCAATACCAAAAGAGATAGCCAACATATCCACTCTCCAAAATCTGTGAGTTTCTTTTTATCCACCTTATAGCTACCAAAGTAAAAGCTTATTTCATTTAGCATATTTGATATTATTCATGTACTCAATGGAACATAGCTTAATTAATTAATTTGCACTGGATATATAGTGTTGTGGAGTCCAATCAAATGTATGGAGATCTTCCCCTTGAGCTTGGGAATCTGACGCAGATTCAAAGACTGTAAGCACCTTAATTACTTTACCTAAGTTTTATTTGCCAATACTTACACTCCATTAGTCCATTATATATACATATATGATGATATTGTTACTCGATACATAGTTTATATTTGCATGAGATGGAGATGGAGATGTATAGCGAAATCTCACGTTAGGAATAGAATAATTTGTTTATCTAGGTGTTGATTTTATAGGAAAAGTATAGGAGAATATATAATTATATACTATGCAATATAATATCTCATTCTCTTGATGTGAAGAAAGGACAATTTTGATGTTAGATGATATATTTTCAGTGACCTTTGGAGAGAATAAAGATTGTATAAAACCTGAAAATTTATACGATCCATGACTGTTTGAGATCCAAATTTATATGATATCTAAGATTATACCAAATAGCTTACAAATTTTTCTTTAATTTACAGATAGAACTAGTTTTAATAAACTAGGAGACTTTCATTGATTTACATATGTTAACTCTGAAAATTTTCAATCATACTAACAAAATCAAGAAAAAGAGGTACAAATAAATAGTCAAATACATGTGAGAATTTTGGAACTTGTGTTTAGTTCTTTCATTTTAATTCCTTGCACTTTCTATTTCTTCAATTTACAGTTTCTCCTTTCAGTTATGCATTTTATCATTCTATTCTTATTTAATTTACTTATTCTTCTTTTTATCAAGTTTGTCGATTCATTTTTTCCACTTTAACAAAATAATATCATTTTTCATATACTTCTTTCATTATGTTTGCCGAAAACTTCATTACAATGTAACTTAGATTAAGCATGACATTACTTTTAGAGTTATGTTAGTTAACCAATGACTTTCTTGAACAACATGAAATCAAAAATTTGGTCAACTAATATACATTTGGTCAACTATTTTAATTGTTTGAGCCAATCCAAACATATATGTTTGAGAAAAAATTATTTCCTTATGAGAATTAACAAAGAAAATAACGAATTATATATCAATTATCTATCCTAACTAATGACAAAATACAAATAAATATGATGGTTTCAGTGGCTAAGAGAAGGGGGGTTGAATCTTAGCCCCCTTTTTTTGTTGCTAACGCTTGCTGAACTCAGAGGAGACTTTTCTGTTTTAGCTCGTCTCTGGACACGAGACTTTTTGTTTTTGCTCGTCACTTGCCACGAGACTTTTTGTTTTGTCTCGTCACTTGGCACGAGACATTTTAGTTTTTGCTCCTGTGCAGTAGAAAACAGAAATGGAGTTGGAGAGAAGAAAGATTACACCCAGATATATCCTAGTTCAGCTGCTAAGTGCAGTGCAGCCTACATCCAGTCTCCATCACAAACATGATGGAATTTCACTATAATCAATCTGATTACAACTTGTAAAGTGCTAACCCAACTTACAAGGGGATTCCCACAGAATCATGAAACACAACATAGATGAACGCGTATAGCATTAATCATAATGATTCCTTATCAAATCAAAGTCAAGTTCTCTCTCATGTTTCCAAGGCTAGCTTATTAAGTTTTGAAATCCATTCTTAGCAAGCAATGGAATCCGTTGGAAAGCATGAAGCCTATTTGCTTTCTTAGTTTCGGACCAGGCTTGGAACCATTCAACACTAACAAGACTTGGGCTTGTAGTATTGAAATTAAAGCTGGCTCAATTATTAACATTTGCTTTCCTGATAAATTTGATTTCGGATCAAGCATAGAGCACATAAGAAAGCATCTGTTTGGGCTTACAACAATAATATTTATTTTGGCCCATTTAATATTTCAGCCTCATGGTATGAGAAACATGTAGCAAGGCTGATCATTGGGCTTAAGCCAGAAACTCATTTTTCGGCCCAATTATTAAAACCTGCAACAAAAATTATTTAATCAAATCAGATTATTAATTTTTGTAGTTAATTATTTTTAATAATGTTTAGTCATCATAATTATTAATCAAGAGTTTTCCAAACTCATCAATCTCCCCCTTGATGATAAACATTATTAAAATTGAAATGGAAAAAATTTAGAGATTGAGTAAAGAATACTTCCTTTGAATTTGAATTTCTCCCCCTTTCAAAATGTCACAATGCTCCCCCTTGATGTATGCTTATTTTACCAAGGGAAGCACTCAACCTGTAACATTTAAATCAAGCTTCAAGTAACAATGTTATTTAGCATATTTTATGATGCTAAATGCTTGATTTATGAGCAGTTTTAATTGATAATCAAAACTCATTTGATATCATAAACTGATTTACTGCTCAAACCATTTCATTAAAAAAAATTTTCAAATCCTTTCCTGTTAAAGATATCAGAGCAAAACAACATGATGGGAAAGTATTTGAAGTACACATGATCAAAACAAGGCAGTTTTAATGTATTACACAATTTAAAGGAACTGCCAAAAATAAGTTTTCCAAACAACAAGTTTATCAATGATGAATCAATAGCCAGGCATCAAAAATAAATCAAACATCATTATAAACCAAATGCAGTTCAAGCAACAACCATATTGAATGCAATAACAACATGCATTCTTTGAACAAGGGTGGTCATGAATTTTCAATTTTGAAAATTTCATCCCCTGTTCCCCTGTTTCTCCAGCCCCTGTTTCGTTCCAATTTCAATTTTGGAAACACATAAATTTCCTCCCCCTTTTGTCATCATGGGGGCACTCGGTTGTGTGAGCCACTTTGGGGAGTCAGAATATGAGTGATGATTCGGTGAAGCAGGGAATTGACCGGTCCTAGAGCTTTATGTGTTGGAATGGTGCCATGCAATCCAGAAAGGTTCTCGCAAATGTGCTTGAGAACAGTTTTGTATGGAACGCCAACTTGTGTGTCCCATTTTTCCACCATGTACGCTCGCGGTCCTTCATCTTTGAACCCAAGGGCCACTCCAATTGTCTCAGCATCAAGGGCTATTTGAACCCTTTTGACATAGGAATGAAGGGTGCCGTCAATGAGCCGCATATTGGCATAAAATTCTCGAACAAGACCAGGGTAGACTGGTTTCTGGATGAGAAGCAGAGGCTTCCAGTTGAGAAGTTCAAACAGAGAGGAGATATTGATACCCTTGTTGATGAGATTTTCCAGGCTAACAAGATAGGTTGTGCACAAATGACGCTTCTCCATAACCTCTTTATGAAACTCAAAAGAGGTGCACGAGTTAAATCTGCTTGGATCAAAGTGGGAGTGAGTCTTGCCATACTTGTCTCTGAATTCCATGGATTCCAAGTTTGGAGGTTCAGTAGTGTCATTGAGTGCAAACCCCTGATTCTTTTGGGAGCTTTTTCCAGGAGTAGTCCGTTTCGGTGATGAGGGTGGAGGTGAAGGCAGGGGAGAAGTATGAGATTCTTGCTCTTCTTCCTCTTGGGGGTCCTTGTTCTTCCTGTTTCGTCCTCTTCCGGAACTCTTTTGGGCTACTACCTTTCTTCTCATGGCTTCGGTTTGTTTGGTTGGAGGTGAGGGAGAGGATGAGAAAGTAGAATGTATGTGGATGTGAGTGTGAGTTTGGGGTGTTGATGGTTTTTGAGAGAGAAGAATTCTTTCACTCTTTCTTGGCGCGGTTTTCTTTTTCATGGTAATGGAGGAATGAAATATGAAAGGTTGGGGGGTGATAACCGAATTGAGAGGGAGAGAGAGACAAGGTGGGTGAACACATTTAATGGGGTTTGGAAAGAGAATATGGAGAGTAATGACCATTAGTGGACGGTTAATGACCATAATGGGTGGTTATTACCCAAAAAAATGATTTCCCTTTTAACTTTTGAAATCCAAAACTGAAAAGTTGTTGCCTTAAATCAAGGGATTAGATGGATATAGGGATTTGATTTGACAATAACCACTTCCAAGGAGATTTGATGATACAAGAGGAAGATTCTTATTTGTAGAAAGATAACTATCATAACTGTTAAGGTGGGGTCAAGGAATTTTTGGTGGGGCCCATAAAATTTTGAATTCTGCGCTGCCTCTCCCTTGACCACAGCTCTTCCATCATGCCATTATTTTTATCTCGTCCAAACCTACGAGCAAAAACTGAACAGAGTCACAAATTCACAGATTTTCAATAAAATTTAAATCAAACATTCCCAAACTCTTTCTCAAGCTACAGAATCTGTCTTCACAGAGGGGTTTTGTAAAAATATCAGTAATTTGGTCTTCAGATTTTACAAATTGAATATCAATAGTTCCCTTTTGCACATGTTCTCTAATGAAATGATATTTAATTTCAATGTGCTTTGTTTTTTNAGGCTTTCGGACAGGTGTAGAACTTTGATGAACTTCTGGTGGTCTCACTATTTCAGTTGCTCGTGCCTGTTCAGGAGACAAAATGGAAGTGTCTCCTCCAATCTGACGAGACAGAACCAGGCTGACAGATTCTTCATTCTGGACAGATTTGGGATTTTCTTTGCTTATTCTATCCTCTTCACAATCTGAATCAATATCCTTCACAATACTGGAAATTAAGTTAGAATCACAAAAAGTAACATGTATGGATTCCTCTATTGTCCTATGTTCCTTGAGATAAACTCTATAGGCCTTGTTTGTGGTGGAATATCCAACAAACATTCCTTCATATGATTTTGGATCAAATTTTCCAAGATTTTCCTTATTGTTAAGCACAAAACATTTGCATCCAAAAACATGAAAGTACTTAAGATTTGGAGGGGTTCCTTTCCATAGCTCATAAGGCGTTTTCTTTAAGCCTTTTCTAATGATTGTTCTATTCAAAATATAACATGCTGTGTTCACAGCCTCAGCCCATAGATCATCACCGAAAGTGACAAGCCCTCCATCATATTCATCAAGTTTTATGAAGAAGGTTGCCTTTCCGGTCATATGCCTAGAGCATCCGCTGTCCATATACCACATATTTTCCTTCCTTTTGGATGCTAGGCACATCTACAAAACAAGCTTAGGTAACCTTAGGTATCCAAATCTTTTTGGATCCTTTTACGTTGAACCATCTTCTATGTCCTAATCCATTGTAATCAAAAACAATTTTATAATCCTTGTCACCAACCATTCTTTCACCGAAAAAGCATTGAATGGGAAAGTGTCCATTCCGATTGTATAGTCTACAAAACCTTGGAGTTGCCTTTTTGTTAAAGTAGGTGGGATCTTGAAATCTTGTGTCATTAGAAGATGAAGCAATATTTTCAAAATGTGAATTTTCAGATTTATAGAACCCCAACCCAGCCTTATCATAAAGAGGCTTTTGACTAGCCAAGATGTGATTTAAACTTTCAGAACTTTGTGTAAACTTGGCCAAGTCTTCCTTAAGTCTTTTAACCTCTTTAAGCAACTCTTCATTTTGCTTAAAACAGTCTACATATGCAAGAACACAATGGTTACTTTCACAGCTCCTAACTTGGGCTCTTAACTGCTTATTTTCTTCAACAAGATCACAAGCAGTTTCGGCCTCTCTCACTTTTTCTTTTAGAAAACTATTTTCGGCCTTAAGAATGGTAATTTTCTGTTCAAGTTCTTGATTTTCCAACAGAAAACATCTTATTTTTTCAGAAAGGTGGTCTATCATAAGATGAAGATCTTCAGTGTTAGGGTTATGAAAGACTACCTGATCTATGTGGTCTGCCATGAAACATGTTTGTGACTTGGTCTCGGTTTCTTCATCATCATCATCAGAGTCATTCTCCAAGTCTTCCCATGTGGCCATCAGTCCTTTCTTCTTTCCTCTTTTCGGCTTTTCCTCATTCTTCAGCTTGGGACAATCAGATTTGAAATGCCCCATTTCCTTGCAATTATAGCAAGTTACCTTGCTAAGGTCTTTCTTTACTCTCCTTGTGCTGCTGCCTTTGCCTTTGAGCTTAGCCATTTTCCTGATTTTTTTGCAAATAAAACAAACTCATTTTCAGAAGAGTTATCACTGGATTCATCATCCAGAGGGTTAGTCACAGAAGAAAATACAATTCCTTTCTTTTTTGTATCTTTTTTCAAATAGGTATTTTCAAAAGCAAGAAGATTTCCTCTCAAATCATCAAGTGTCATGGAGTCTAAGTTACTGCTCTCAGAAATAATTAAAGCTTTAGTTTCCCACTCTTTTGTGAGACATCTCAACACTCTTCTCACTAGCACAGAATCAGAATGTGTAATTCCCAGAGCATCTAAGCCAACAATGATAGCATTAAACCGTTCGAACAGTTCATCAATGGACTCTCCTTCCTTCATTGCAAACATTTCATATTCTCTATTTAGCATATCTGTCCGAGTCTTCTTGACAATGGTGGTTCCTTCATGGGTGATTTGTAATTTATCCCAGATTTTCTTTGCCGTTGTGCATCTTGATACCCGTCGGTATTCCTCGAAGCTGATAGCACAATTGAGCAGATTTATTGCCTTGGCATTTAACTCCACCTTCTTCCTATCTTCCTCGGTCCATCTTGCTTCTGGTTTGAGAGAAACAACTCCTTCTGCACTTGTGATAGTTGGAAATTGAGGCCCTTCGAGAATAATCTTCCAAAGTCTGTAATCCACTGCTTGTACAAATATCTTCATCCTCTCCTTCCAATAGGTATAATTTTTCCCATTGAAAAGAGGGGGTCTGTTGCTTGATTGACCTTCAGTTAGATTGTAGGACACCACATTTGTGCCACTGTTTTCTGCCATGAGGATCTTTACTCCAAGCTGCAAAGCTTGATCTCTTTGAGACCAAGCTCTGATACCAATTGATGGTTTCAGTGGCTAAGAGAAGGGGGGGTTGAATCTTAGCCCCCTTTTTTGTTGCTAACGCTTGCTGAACTCAGAGGAGGCTTTTCTGTTTTAGCTCGTCTCTGGACACGAGACTTTTTGTTTTTGCTCGTCACTTGCCACGAGACTTTTTGTTTTGTCTCGTCACTTGGCACGAGACATTATTTTTACTTCCCTTGCTTTGAGTAGCGTATAGCATTAATCATAATGATTCCTTATCAAATCAAAGTCAAGTTCTCTCTCATGTTTCCAAGGCTAGCTTATTAAGTTTTGAAATCCATTCTTAGCAAGCAATGGAATCCGTTGGAAAGCATGAAGCCTATTTGCTTTCTTAGTTTCGGACCAGGCTTGGAACCATTCAACACTAACAAGACTTGGGCTTGTAATATTGAAATTAAAGCTGGCCCAATTATTAACATTTGCTTTCCTGATAAATTTGATTTCGGATCAAGCATAGAGCACATAAGAAAGCATCTGTTTGGGCTTGCAACAATAATATTTATTTTGGCCCATTTAATATTTCAGCCTCATGGTATGAGAAACATGTAGCAAGGCTGATCATTGGGTTTAAGCCAGAAACTCATTTTTCGGCCCAATTATTAAAACCTGCAACAAAAATTATTTAATCAAATCAGATTATTAATTTTTGCAGTTAATTATTTTTAATAATGTTTAGTCATCATAAATATTAATCAAGAGTTTTCAAACTCATCAAAATGATTAAGTAAAATTGTATAAAAGGTGAAAGAGTTTCACTCAACAATTTGGATGCTATTAAGAATAATTAACCTTCATAAAAAAAAGTAAAATAAAAGATACAGAAGAGCACAGTCAACACAGAATATTACTGAAAAATATAAAATTAGAGGGAGAAAAAAACATGGCCATTGATCAAAAGACAACTTGTACAACAAATCGCTCTCAAACAACTCATTATTGGCTCTAATATACCCACACCTTATAAAATCACTATAT
>NC_029792.2:32702619-32703616 GCF_000816755.2 Arachis ipaensis
AAAAACAATTTTTTTTTTTAAGAAAAAAAGGAATTAAGTTATTATAATTACCTATAGTCTTATGATTAATTGATTTTCTTGATTGATAATCCTCTCTTTGTAGTTTGGATTATGTTTGTTTGGATACATAATTTATATTTTAATTTGTGGCATTATTGTATATATATATAGGTTACTTTCCTCCAACAATTTTACAGGAGAGCTACCTGCAACACTTGCCAAGCTCACTAACTTACAGGATATGTAAGCTTCAATTTTTTTATAATAAATAATCACTAGTGGCAAAGTGGAACAACATTGTTGATTTTTTTCCCCTTAAATTATGCAGTCGATTTGGGGATAATCAATTCTCTGGAAAGATTCCTGATTTTATTGAGAGCTGGACAAGTCTCAAAATATTGTGTGAACCCTTTAAATTCTCTATTTTTTCAATAAATTTTCTATTATTCTTGAATTGCAATATATCCATGTGATGCTACAATTAATAGTTTGTTCTATTTTTTTATATAGGAATATTATAGGGAGTGGACTAAGTGGGCCAATTCCTTCTGGTATTTCAAAATTGAGAAACTTAACTGACTTGTAAGCATGATATATTTAATGTATATATGAACAAGATATGGTTTCATTCTGATAACTTTATGTGTTTAATTAATTATCTTTTGTTTTAATTATTTTTATATGCAGGAGAATAAGTGATTTGAGTGGATCTGAAATTTCAAGTTTTCCCGAACTTAGTACTAAGTCGATGAAATATCTGTGAGTTGATACATTTGAATCTTTCAAAAGTGGAAAGTAAAAATAATGAAAAAAAGAAAGTTATTCACAATTTCATGATTTTGTTTGTGATGATTTCACAGGATTTTAAGGAGTTGCAACATTCATGGAACACTAGAGGATTATCTCTCAACAACGACAATATCACAAATCTTGTAATTGAATCAGTAGCTTTGAATTCTGTTTGAGGAATTCTTTAGATATAACATTATTAGAAATG
>NC_029792.2:32703748-32724247 GCF_000816755.2 Arachis ipaensis
AGCAGTGGTTTCCTAAGGATTTTGTTTTTCTAAGGGTTTTAAGCCGCTGCTAAACAGATTTGCAACACTTGTTGGACTGCCGTCCTTTAAGGTGCTGGCAATAGAATTTAGATTCTCTAAAGTGAGAAAATTAGTAAAATAGTAAAGTAAAAGGTTAATCACCATTGATTTTATAATTTCTAAAAAATATGTACTTAGTATCTTAATTTAAGAGTGATTAACTCCTCATTTTATCAACTTTTTCACTATAGAGGATGTTGATCCCCGCAATAGTATGTGACACATCACACATTACTAATTTATTATTGATTCTTGTCTAATTAAGAGGCTTTTAACATATTCTTGATTATTTATTTTTCAGAGACCTCAGCTTTAACAAATTGACTGGACCAATTCCACCTTCCTATAAGAAGCTGACAAAAGTGAATTACATGTAATAATTAAATTATCATGCTTGATACTTGGAGATAGTATAACTGTTATTTTGGAGCATACTTGAATTTTATAATGGTAGATCTGTTGGCTTAACATCTAAAAAAAATAAAAAATAAAAAAACATATACATTCAGAAAATTATGCATGTACTTCAACTCTTCAAGTATGGCTCCATGTGACATAATTAATACTATTTAGAAAGGACAAATTAGTTTGGAATTTGGATGAGAGTAGATTTACTAATAATTTTATGTCTATTCGTAATAATTAATAATTTATTATATTTATATATACAAAGGTTAAAGGTAGATGTATCGATTAGCTTCAATTGAAAATTGTATAATGTAGATTTTTTTATATTGATCATCTGTCTCCTTGATTTCTTGTAATAATGTAGATTCTTAACTGGAAACCTTCTCAATGGATCAGTGCCTTCATGGACGAGTGATGCTACCAGCTTGTAATAATTTCTTTATCAAATACTGTTTTTTAATTGGTTGTTTTAATTAAACACAATGCATAGTATCTATCATTAATTTTTTTTTGTTTTATATATTATCATTTAAATTTACTTCTTAAATAGTTTCTCTATAGTGTGTGTTTGATGAGCAGCTCCCATTATTTTCTTGCCTCTCCCATTTATTCTGAATTATGAAATTCTATGCCTTGTATATAGAGATCTTTCATATAATAACTTCAACCAAGATAATCAGCAGCAATGTCAATCTGGAAAAGTGTAAGTAGTACCCTTGTACTTGTTATTTGTATTTATTATTGAATTTTAAAGATTTAATTTATGCACTAATTTAGTGAAAAGCTTTGTTTTCTTACTATGTATGTGTCATAGGAACTTATTTGCTGCTACCTCTCCGACAATTAACAATTCGTAAGTTTTGCATTTTGAACATAATTGTCATTTTTGTATTGCATTAGCATAGAAAGATTTCATCATAATGAGATTAGTTATACTAACTTACGTTGTCAATTTTGTTGCTTCCATTATTTTATCAGAGGAATTGTTTCATGTTTGAGAAGCTCTGTCTCTGGTTGTTCTAAAGGTGAGTCTTTAGGTTATGTTTTCTAAGAGAGTTAGGCTCTTTGGTATCTCAATAAATACATAAATAAAGAAATAAATCTCTTTTACAAGTACAAGATGAGTAAAATACTAAAATGAAAAGATCATCATGCATGCTTTTCTATCAAGTTTGAGTTGCTATATTTTAGTGGGTTAGACATATTTTAAATATGATATTCATTTGATATTTGTCTGAAATGTTTTTGTGTCTAAATATATTCTTTAATAAACAATGAAAAATGCTTCTTTAGACAAGTTTAGACATACTTAAATAGTTTCATGTGTCATTATATTCAACTTCTATTATTTTTTAAAAAAGTATTTCTTTTAGATGAAAAATATTTTTTTATATTTTATTTAAAAAAGATATAAATTATAATTTTAAAAAAATATATTTTTTATTTTTTTAGTGTTTTTATTTTTACTATTAAAAATTTGTCAAATAAATTGATAGTATAAAAAATATATTTCGAAACGGTCAACTAATCAGATTTATGCTTTGAATGATTTTTTAATTAGTGAGTTTGGAATTGAGTTATTTTTAGTGCATGTGACAATATATAATTAGTTGTCTTATGTTAAGCGTGTCTCGTACTGGAGTCCGTATTAATTGTAAAGCATGAAAAGCAAGATCTCCCCTTTGTTACTTCCGAACAATCTTGTTAAAACTTTTATAACTATGTTAGGTAATCAAATGACTTTTTTAAACAACATTAATAACGGATCTTAAAAATGGTTCAATTTAAGTAAAATACACTACATTTTAAATTACTCACCTAAATCTTAATATTAGAATAATCATCTGCATACCTAATAAATTAAACATCCCATATCAATTGTTCATATTGTTTAATATTTTCATTGTCTGCTTATATTTTTTCAAACTTTTATTTATTCCCCTTGTTGTGTCAGTTAACTCTATCCATATAAACTGTGGAGGAACATCGCTAAAAGTGAAGGGAATCACATATGATGTAGATACAGATGAAGGGACAGCATTGTTTACCAAAGGTCAAAATAGAAACTGGGCAATTAGTACCACCGGTGACTACACGGATGTAGAAAAAGAGTATTCTACTTTCTCATTGAATAACACTTCTGGCCTCGCTTTCAATGATGCTTATGGCCAACTATACAAAGATGCACGTGTTTCTCCTATTTCTCTAACGTACTATGGATTTTGCCTTCATAATGGAAACTACAAAGTCAAGCTCCATTTCGCCGAGATCATGTTCACCAATGATCAAACCTATAAAAGCCTTGGAAGGCGTCTATTTCACATCTACATTCAGGTATACATTGCTACTTTTTCGAGCGAGAATCTAACTGTATTTGTTCTGTGTTTTTATATCACTTTACTAATGTGATTCATGACTTTGTAGGGAACATTGGTGGAAAAGGATTTTAATATTGCAAAAGAAGCAGGAGGTGTTGGTAAGGGAATCATAAAAACTTACACAGCAGCTGTCACTAATAATACCATTGAGATTCGATTTTATTGGGCTGGAAAAGGGACAACTACAATCCCACAGAAATCAGTGTACGGTCCTCTTATATCAGCCATATCTGTGGAGAATGGTGAGTTATTCTCTTTAGCTACCTCCTTCAATGTTTTTCTATTGTTGGTTAAGTTGGTTTGATTTATCGGAAAATTAATGTATTTAAAGATTATTTATCTTTTGTTTTTTTGGTCAGGCAAAGATTATTTATGTTTAGATATGATTAGTTTTATTCTATGATATACGCGTACGTGCTTGTTGGACGGGGGTATGGGTACATTTTGGGTATGTATCTAAGATAAAAAAAATTGTTTTAGGTAAAAATAAGTTTGTATTTAAGTGTTGATATTTTAATGTTAAATTTTACATAAAATATATATTTTATTAGTTACAAATTATCATCCATTTTAAAAAATGTGTGAAATTTACATCTACTCCGTTTGTGATGGGTTTTTAGGGTAGGGTTTAGATAATATTCGTCCTGATAATATATATAATATATGTAATATATGTAAAATAATTAATAATATTATATTATTTTTAAGTTTTTACTTTAATTTATGTTATGTATGTGACGATAGTTATATAAATTTTAAAATTTTATTTTATTTGTTAGATTTTAATAATTATAGAAACGAAAAGCAGTATAAAATAGGTTAGGGTTCAATGCTTTACTACCTACTGTTAAGAACGTGGTGAATTATATACTGATTATTGTATAGTGGGACAAAATCAAATGGATAGGACAAAAATTTGCCCTTGCCTATCTCATTACTACCCCTACTAAAATTTTCAAATCTTATCCATACCAGATATGAATACGATACCGTATTCATGCAATTTTGGTTTTACTTTTTAAGTTACTAATTTAAAAATGGAGATATATAGTATTATATATCTAAGGTGAATTATAATTGTCTACTAACAATCAAGCTAACATATACTTCATCACTTAGAAAATGGAGGTAGCATATCAACAGGGGCTGTGATTGGAATTGTTGCTGCAGTGTTAATTATCATCATCATCTTAGTACTTAGTGTGCTTTGGTGGAAGGGATACCTAGGAAAGAAACACTCTCCTTCAAGAGGTAATTTTTATTTTTAAATTAAACAATGCAATTTTCAGTTATGGTGACCAAGTCATATTATGTTCTAAATTAATTATATATCCTGCTATAAAGAGTTTTACAGTGAATTTACAAGATTGTGATTTTAAAAGAAAAGAGAGTGAAAAATCTTTAAATTCTTCCTTTCTTTTTTTTTTCGCTTCATTTGTTTATCCAAAGTGTCATTTTGAATATATAATTTCCATTATAATTTTTAAATAATTGTCTCTAATTTTTCTTTTGATTTCATTAATTGTCAGAGCTTATGAGTTTAGATATACAAACAAGTTTATTTCCCCTAAGACAAATCAAAGCAGCAACAAATAATTTTGATATCACCAATAAAATTGGAGAAGGAGGATTTGGTCCTGTGTACAAGGTATTTTTAAACTGTCACTATCTGAATTTTATTATGTTGAAGTGAGACACATGCACGGAAATTTTGGGTATTATATTTTTTAACAATATTTCAATTATACAGGGAAAGTTACCTAATGGTACAATAATCGCAGTGAAACAACTTTCTTCAAAATCAAGGCAAGGAAATCGTGAATTCTTAAATGAAATAGGTGTAATTTCTGCTTTACAACATCCTTGTCTTGTTAAACTCTACGGATGCTGTGTTGAAGGAGATCAATTATTATTGGTATACGAGTACATGGAAAACAATAGTCTTGCTCGTGCGTTATTTGGTAATTTTTATAATAATTTGCGCTACACTTGTACGTTACTCTTTCGGGTCCAAAAAATGTGTCTATTAAAAAGTATCTTTATTAATTGATCATATAAATGCATATTCTCTTATATTCTTTTCACTTAACTTTGTTTTCTTTGTTAATAGAGTTTACTAATAAACATTGCCTAAACAATTTAATTTAACAATTATTTTGGTTTAAATAAAATTTTATAAATATTATGACAATTATTTTAGGATTGAAAAAAAGGTTCTTTTGGGATTTTTTTTTCTTCTATTTGTCTTATATATAGTGATATGGGCTAATTTGTTTCATATTCACATATAAAGGTCCAAAGGAACACCAAATACAATTGAATTGGCCAACAAGACAGAACATTTGTATTGGTATTGCTAGAGGCTTAGCATACCTCCATGAAGAATCGAGATTGAAGATAGTTCATAGAGATATTAAAGCCACAAATGTCTTGCTTGATAGAGATCTTAATCCAAAGATATCGGATTTTGGTTTGGCCAAACTTGATGAAGAAGACAATACCCACATTAGTACCCGAATAGCAGGAACATAGTAAGTTTAATTCATATATTATTTAAAATTAGCTTGTATATTGATGATATTTATGAAAGACATTTAATTTAACCAACTTGTCAATGGTCATTATAAAAAACATCTAGTAATTTAAACATAAATTTTACTCTAAAGTATATGGTTTTAAACTTTTAGTACAAAAATTTTTGTATTTGGAGCAGGGTAACATATCACAAAGCATTATAAGGTTTGGCTATTATGCTGGTGTTTAACATATAGATTAAAAATAGGAATAGATAGAGCAGGTATCAAATGTCAATGCACTAATCTGATAAACTTTTTTATGTTTATTATGTAGTGGATATATGGCTCCCGAATATGCAATGCATGGTTATCTGACTGACAAAGCAGATGTCTATAGTTTTGGAATTGTTGCTTTGGAAATCATTACTGGAAAGACTAATACAACTATGAGGCAAAAAGAAGATGTAATTTATCTGCTTGATTTGGTAAGTATTCTCTTGAAGAGTTCGTATAGAATGAGTGTGGTTACATTTTGTTCTGGGAGGAAAAAAGCTGAGATTATATTATTCTTCTACTTCTTGAAACTAATAAGTTGTTCTATAATTAGTTTCCTATAATTCCTTTGGAAGAACAGATCATTAATTGTTAAATCAATGTTGTGTTTCTAACTTCTAACAAACCTTTTTTTATAAGGACAAACGTGACACGCATATTGCTATTTAAACCCCTTTCTCATAAATTTCTCAAATTGGTTAATATATACACAGCTATAATTGCTTCAATATCACTCAATTTGACAAGATCAATTGGCTACTGACTTTGATGGTTATTTATACTAGGCACGTTTATTGAAAGAGAAAGGCAATCTAATGGAATTAATTGATAGAAGATTGGGATCAAACTTTGATGAAAAGGAAGCCATGGTAATGATTAAGGTGGCTCTATTATGCACTAATGTGTCTCCAGCACTTAGACCAAACATGTCTTCAGTGGTAAGCATGTTAGAAGGAAAAACTATAGTTCAAGGACCAACTTTTGATGAGCAAAGTGAGGGATTGGATGAGAAGAAATTGGAGGCAATGAGATTGTATTGTTTTGAAGACCAAAGTATCTTAACAGAGGATCCATGGACTACTGCATCTACTTCTACAAAAGATTTGTATCCATTACATTTGGACTCTTCTTACTTAGAAAAGAGAAATCATTAGAGTTGTTAAATTTTTAGTAGAAAAAATTGCAGTTAGCACCAATATCATTCAGTATGTTAAGTTGGTATCCAAAGCCTTATTTGGTAAACTATTGAATAAAGTCGGATATTGTGGTAGTAATAGGGTCTATGACTAGCATTTTTTAGCCATGTTTAATTAAAGGTGATTTCTCCAGAACCTGTTAGAATTGTAAGGGTTATTTACCCATGAAGAGTTGTGGCTGTTAGAATTGTAAGGGTTATTTACCCATGAAGAGTTGTCACAATCACAGTCATTAATCAAGTGAAATTCTCAAAAGTTCATTAAGTGATGTTATACTATGTTGTATTTTATGTTATTTTTCATTATACTACCTAGCATATATATACTCCAATATGAAAAGGTGCAATGTGCAATTTATAGATCTTTAGTATGTTTACTTACACCACATTCTTTAGGTTGAGTTCAATTTTTCACATAACATAGAACTCCCTATCTTAAATCAAAATCTCACATTACACAAGTCAAAAACAAAAGCTTAATTCCTCAAAAACCCTATTACAGTTTGTCGTTGGCTAGTATCCGAGGAGTGCCTCAAAAACACTATCCCACTTCTCTTTTCCGCCATACTGATGCTTCTTCTAGCTCCGGCAGTGTGGCCTTCTCCGGTGACTCTCTCGCTCCACTACAAGAAAAAAGGCCTGTCGGCACACTTTTTTCTTGCCACGCTTTTAAAGCGTGACGAAAAGTAGTCAATGGCCATGCTTTTGCGAGGGTGGCCACTGATTTGTAATTTGGCCACGCTTTTTTCTGCCAAACTTAAAAAGCGTGGCCATAGAGAGAAATCGGCACGCTTTTTTGAGGGTGGCCACTAATTTGAAATTTGGCTACGCTTAGAGGGAAACCGACATGCTTGAAAAGCGTGACTAATTTGTCTTCCAGTAGTCACCTTTTTAAAGCGTACCTATATCCTATATTTATTTTGGCACCCTACAAAAACGTGTCGATACAGTTCCTTCCCCCAAAATTTAGTTTTCCACCCATTTTGTTCACACTTTACTTTTTTTTTTTTTTTTTGTAAGTTTTCAGTTTTAACCCTAAACTAAAGTGATAACAACAACATACTTTACCTTCAGTTTCCAAATTCCCTTTTAACCCTAAATAAAAGTGAAGCCGCACCGTCGCTGTTCATCGATCTTCATTGCACCCATCCCTCAATGACCGTCGCACAGCCTTCATCGTCATCTTCATCAATGAGCGTTGCACAGCCCTCAATGACCGTCGCACAGCCTTCCTCTAACCCTTGCACCCGGCCCTATCTCTATCGCCACCATCGTAACCCTCGGACCCAACCCTCGCACCATCAACCCAACCCTCTCAAACGTTTTCCCTCTCTTTGTCAGACCATCAACGCATCGGCACTGTTCTGTTCTGTTCTAGTTTTGATTTTAGGCTTTATTACACGAAAATCAAGCTCGGCACTCCTGGTACTGATTACTGGGTGCAAGTTGATACTGGAAGTGACCTTCTATGGGTGACTTGTTTTAATTTTAGGCTTTATTACACGAAAAACATCATTGCTACTTTCTTCGCCGCTAAACTACTCTGCTGGCCACTGCTACTCTGCTACCTCCTCTGGTTCGTATTTTTAAAATTTTTGTTTCTGTTTATTTATTTTTTCAGGTTTTCCTATGTTCTTATTCATTTTTTTGTTATTGCTATTAATCTATATTTTCTTTTGTTAAAAGTGTTCATCTGTTATTGATTTATTATTGCTGCTTTTGTTATGATATGATATTATTGATATGGTTACAATCATTGTACAGAGATTTATACTTATAATAGTTTAAGGGATGGTACTGGATCTAATTGTCAGATGAGTTTTTTATTTTTGGTGCATTGAATTTAGGGTTTTGGGGGAGTGCTTTTTTGCTGTGGCAAATGTGTTATGCTATAGAATATCAAGTTGGTGACTTGTGAAGATGATAGCCAAGACCTGTTAAATAGTTTGATATGTTTAACTAAACTGCTTTGCTTAACATAATACGGGTCAACATCTTATTAGGTTCTTAATTAATTTTTTCGGATATGAATAGGAATATTTTAGAAGAAGTACCTGTTTCGATTGGGTGTTGTATTTGAGACTTGAGAGTTGTTACTTGTTACATGAGACAATGAGACTTTAGTTGATGATTTTCAATTTTGAATTGAAGAAAACTAAAATAAAAAGTGTGAGTATAGTTTGGCTTCTAACTAATTATGATTTGCAGTGTCACTATAGCTACAGTGCTTGCGGACTTGGCTCCAACGCAACAGATAGGCTTGTACACTTGCTGCAGGAGGTGCAGCATAGTGCAGCCTCTAAAGTAGAAGACACAATGTTATGTGGAGCAAAGATCACTAGTGGAGGTTCTGATGGAACGGTTTGTGTAATTGGTAGAAACTGTCTCAAGAGTGGTGAACAAATTATTGAGGTATCTTAGTTTAAAATTTTATACTGAATTTGGTTGGATTTGGGTAAAATTTTTATTTATAACTTTATAGTGATATTTTTTTTATTTTGAAAAAATATATCATATGGTATATTACTCCCTGAATTTTACCTCCGTAAGTGTGCTATGTGAAAATTTTACATTTCCATTTTAAATCACCTTTCAGTTCCACTTTTCAGAATTTTCAAACATGGGATACATTGTTTTCTTAAACCTTCAACAAATTTTTTCCTTTATGATTGTTGCTTGCTTTTGTTGTTACAGCTTCATTTTTGTAACTGCCAGCTTCATTTCTGTTCAGGTCAATGCCGCTCTTTGGTTTGAGTGGAGCAAGATCCAGGCGCCTACGGATGAAGTCGTTGTGCCTTATGATAGTCTAGCTCCAACTCCTGAAGGTAAGTTTCTTTTTTGCATTTTTCTTTTGTCTGATTGATTGGTCTGAATCTAATGTAACTAGTCAATGTATTTGCTGCCTGAACTGAAACTGGTGCAACTTCTTTTGAGGTGAAGAGCCTCTGGGACAAGCTTGTAGTGCTTAAGCTCAATGGAGGCTTGGGAACAACTATGGGTTGCACTGGTCCAAAATATGATGAATCTGATTTTATTATTTTACTTGTTTATTGTAATTATTTGTATTTTTTTATTCTTACTTTAGATGCAGAATTTTCAGTATGTAATTACTTATTTACTAGTTCGTTCTTCTTTGATGCGTATCGCAATGATCAGTTTGATAAACTTTATTGACTAGAATTTGGAACATCACTAGGCGTTTTGATTGGTTTTGCAGCTTGGTTATTTGTTACTGACTTTTTGCCATTCCCATCCAAAGGGCAGACTGGCAGAGGCATGTGGTATGATTTTATTTGTGTATTTTGTCTTTTTTATTCAACTGCATTGATGTAACTAGTTTCACTTGAGTCATGCATTTCTCTCCCTTTGAATTGGAAGTCCAGGACTGCTATAAATATAGCTTGTTGATGAATTAGAGGTTGATTTAGATACTTACATAGCATAATTATCCTTTAAACTACCATTTAGATGGCTATTCAGATTTAGAAGGATATGAATCTATGGCCAATTAACTACACTTTGGATTGTGATTTGTCTCGTGCATTTCGATGTCATGTTTCAGCAATCCTGGAGATAACAATCTGAATTAAATTGACTTCTCATGCTTGGGAAGATGTCTTCCTAAGCTTGGTTTATGAGTAATTCCTTCATGCATAGGTACCCTCCTAGCCATGGAGATGTCTTCCCATCATTACTGAATAGTGGAAAACTTGATGCACTATTGTCACAGGTTTACACCAGAACTCAATTTATTTTTATTTGTAGATGGACAAAGTCTTATATTTCACCCCTTTTTTTCTTTTTAAGAATTGTAACTATCCCTATTTTGATTAATTTACTTATATTTTTTGGTGACTGTTATGCAGGTGATTCCCAAAACATTGGCTGATGTGAAGAGTGGCACTTTGATTTCTTATGAAGGAAGAGTTCAGGCACATAACCATTGTTGAATCACCACTTCTCAATCAAGATTTACCTGATTAAATCTGTACTGTGATGGTTGCAAATTGGCCACAAATTTGATAGTTCTAATGATCTCCTAAGTTCTAATGATGAACTTATTTTGTCCTAATTCAATTATTAGTTTTGCTAAAGTATTGTAATTTTTTAATTGTAATTTTAGCATGTAAATAATTCATGTAAATTAATAAAAAATAAATTTTTTATACCTTCTAATTTTCTCCTTTTTTTTAATTTGACAAAGAAATAGCCTCGCTTTGAAAGCGTGGCAAAAGATTTTAGCTGGCAAGCCACGCTTTTGAAGTGTGACTGTATGTGCTCTATCGGTACACTTTCAAAGCGTACTGAAAATCAACCTAATCAGCACAATTCAAAAGCGTGGTGATGAGCGGATAATTTATACGCTTTTTGGCATTGTTTTTAGTATGCTTTTAGTATATTTTAGTTAGTTTTTATTATGTTTTTATTAGTTTTTAAATAAAAATTACATTTTTGGACTTTACTATCAGTTTGTGTGTTTTTTTGTGATTTCAGGTATTTTCTGACTGAAATTGAGGGACCTGAGCAAAAATCTGATTCAGAGGCTGAAAAGGACTGCAGATGCTGTTGGATTCTGACCTCCCTGCACTCGAAGTGGATTTTTTGGAGCTATAGAAGCCCAATTGGAGCGCTCTCAATTGCGTTGGAAAGTAGACATCCTGGGCTTTCCAGCAATATATAATAGTCCATACTTTGCCCGAGATTTGATGGCCCAAACTGCCACAAAAGCTAGCGTTTAACTCCAAGAAAAGTCTCTACACATGAAAGCTTCAATGCTCAGCCCAAGCACACACCAAGTGGGCCCGAAAGAATATTTCTGCATTAATTACTTATTTCTGTAACCCTAGGCTACTAGTTTTCTATAAATAGGACCTTTTGCTATTGTATTTTCATACTTTGATAGACCTTTTCACGTTTGGGGGCTGGCCTCACGGCCATGCCTAGACCCTTTTGTTCTTATCTATTTTCAACGGTGGAGTTTCTACAAACCATAGATTAAGGTGTGGAGCTGTGCTGTTTTTCATGAATTAATACAAGTACTATCGTTTTTCTATTCAACTCAAGTCTATTTCTTCTCCAAGATATTCATTCGCACCCAAGAACATGATGAATGTGATGATTATGTGACACTCATCACCATTCTCACCTATGAATGCGTGCCTGACAACCACTTCCGTTCTACATGCAAACAAGCTTGAATGTGTATCTCTTGGGTTTCTAATCTCAGATTGGAACCTTCGTGGTATAGGCTAGAATTATTGGCGGCCATTCCTGAGATCCGGAACGTCTAAACCTTGTCTGTGGTATTCTGAGTAGGATCTGGGAAGGGATGACTGTAACGAGCTTCAAACTCGCGATTGTTGGGCGTGTGACAGACGCAAAAGGATCAATAGGAAGAAGGAAATAGGAAAGCAGAGGTTCAGGAGGAACAAAGCATCTTCATACGCTTATCTGAAATTCCTACCAATGAATTACATAAGTATCTCTATCTTTATTTTATGTTTTATTTATCTTTTAATTATCAATCCTCCATAACCATTTGAATCCGCCTGACCGAGATTTACAAGATGACCATAGCTTGCTTCAAGCCGACAGTCTCCGTGGGATCGACCCTTACTCACGTAAGGTATTACTTGGACGACCCAGTGCACTTGCTGGTTAGTTGTGTGGAATTGTGACAAAGTGTGATTCACGTTTGAGAGCTCCAAGTCTTTGGCGCCATTGTTGATGATCACAATTTCGTGCACCACGTGGCGATATGTACACTTTTCGGTATGCTTTTAAAGCGTGGCAAGAGATGAAAGCGTGGCAAAAAAAGCGTCCCGATAGATCTACAAAAACGTGGTGATAGAGCAAACGGAACACTTGCGGATGTGACCCTTTCAAAAGCGTCCCGAAGCTCAAAAAGCATGGCAAAAAGCTATCGGCACCCTTTTAAGCACTTTTTGGCACGCTTTAAAAGCGTGGCCGAAAGCTTATTTTCTTGTAGTGCTTGAAAAAGCTTTTCTGATGAACCGTGGAGTGTAGTTAAGCTAGCTCAAAGCATGTGACTCTGTCAAACATCGTAGGTTGCAGCAAACAACAACTACCTATATTATTGATTTTCCTATTTTGGGCACCTTCGATCTATCCCTAGCTAGTTGGGTAATTTCTCCAATTTCACTTCCAAATTTGCTTCATTTCTTCTGTTACTCAGTTACTCTCATTGTTCTTTGTCAAAGAAGATTCTTTCAATTTAAAATGTAAAATTAACTTTTTTTGTTCTTTTTGTTATTCTCAATTCTCAATTATTCTTTTTGTAATGGTAGCAGAGTGAATTATTTATGAGTAAAGTATTTTTTATCTCCAACATTTGGGGTAAGTCTTAATTGTGTCCCTAACGTTTAAATCATCCTATTTGTATCCCTAACGTTTATAAAAGTGATTCAATGTTATCTTGCTGTCAATTATACTAATAGATCAGATTGTATTTTTTAATTATTCTCACTTGGATGTATTCATTCTCAATTAGGTCTCACTTGGATGTGTTCAATTTTAGTATTGTATCCAAAATTTATGTTCAGGTTCAATTATATCCCTAAAAAAATGAATTATGTAAATGTTGTAGGGATTAGTTTCAAATTTTAATGAGTTATTATCTATAGTGGATCATTGGTTCTGACCTAGACATTTGTATTCTAACTTCAAGAAGAGATTTTCAAAACTCCAACGAAAGTTCATGATGTATAATTGATGGCAGGATAACATTGAATTATTTTTACAAATGTTAGAGATATAAATAGGACGATTTAAATGTTAGGGACACAAATAGGACTCATCCCAAACATTGGGGATAAAAATGATACTTTACTCATTATTTATTTATAGCATATTCAATAAAAATTTGGATTATTGCAGGCTTTACTATACAAAGATTAGGTTGGGTTCTCCTCCAATGGAGATTCATGTGTAGATTGACATTGGCAGTGATGTTCATTGGGTTAGTTGTGGTTCCTGCAATGGTTGCTCTGAGACAAGTGGCCATCAAATAAGTTCAGTTTTGACTCATTAGAAATATTAAATTCAATGCCAATATAAATGTTACAGTAGGTCCAATATAATGCTAGGACTTATCAATGTTATCATTGTTGGTAGAATTTTGTTGTAGATTCAGCTCAATTATTTTGACTCGGGGAGTTTATCGACATCATCATTGATCTCTTATTTGGACAAAAGGTATAGGAGAGGAGAGGAGTCCTCAGATACGAGCTGTTCTACTGAGAGCAACCAATGCACTTACACATTTTAGTATGAAGATTGTAGTGGGACTTTGGTGCAAGAAATTGTGATAATCAACAATGGCGCCAAAGACTTTGAGCTCTCAAACGTGAATCACACTTTGTCACAATTCCGCATAACTAACCAGCAAGTGCACTGGGTCGTCCAAGTAATACCTTACGTGAGTAAGGGTCGATCCCACGGAGACTGTCGGCTTGAAGCAAGCTATGGTCATCTTGTAAATATCAGTCAGGCGGATTCAAATGGTTATGGAGGATTGATAATTAAAAGATAAATAAAACATAAAATAAAGATAGAGATACTTATGTAATTCATTGGTAGGAATTTCAGATAAGCGTATGAAGATGCTTTGTCCCTCCTGAACCTCTGCTTTCCTATTGCCTTCTTCCAATCATTCATACTCCTTTCCATGGCAAGCTTTATGTTGGGCATCACCGTTGTCAATGGCTACTTCCCGTTCTCTCAGTGAAAATGTTCTACGCACGCTGTCACCGCACGGCTAATCATCTGTCGGTTCTCGATCATGTTGGAATAGGATCCATTGATCCTTTTGCGTCTGTCACACGCCCAACAATCGCGAGTTTGAAGCTCATCATAGTCATCCCTTCCCAGATCCTACTCAGAATACCACAGACAAGATTTAGACATTCCGGATCTCAGGAATGGCCACCAATAATTCTAGCCTATACCACGAAGGTTCCAATCTGAGATTAGAAACCCAAGAGATACACATTCAAGCTTGTTCATGTAGAACGGAAGTGGTTGTCAGTCACGCGTTCATAGGTGAGAATGGTGATGAGTGTCACATAATCATCACATTCATCATGTTCTTGTGTGCGAATGAATATCTTGGAGAAGAAATAGACTTGAGTTGAATAGAAAAACAATAGTACTTGTATTAATTCACGAAGAACAGCAGAGCTCCACACCTTAATCTATGGTGTGTAGAAACTCCACTATTGAAAATACATAAGAACAAGGTCTAGGCATGGCCGTGAGGCCAGCCCCCAAACGTGAAAAGGTCTATCAAAGTATGAAAATACAATAGCAAAAGGTCCTATTTATAGAAAACTAGTAGCCTAGGTTTACAGAAATAAGTAATTAATGCAGAAATCTTCTTCCGGGCCCACTTGGTGTGTGCTTGGGCTGAGCATTGAAGCTTTCATGTGTAGAGACTTTTCTTGGAGTTAAACGCCAGCTTTTGTGCCAGTTTGGGCGTTTAACTCCAGCTTTTGTGCCAGTTCTGGTGTTAAACGCCAGAATTCTTGAGCTGACTTAGAACGCCTGTTTGGGCCATCAAATCTCAGGCAAAGTATAAAATATTATATATTGCTGAAAAGCCCAGGATGTCTACTTTCCAACGCAATTGAGAGCTTACCAATTGAGCTTCTGTAACTCCAGAAAATCCACTTCGAGTGCAGGGAGGTTAGAATCCAACAGCATCTGCAGTCCTCTTCAGCCTCTGAATAAGATTTTTGCTCAGGTCCCTCAATTTCAGCCAGAAAATACCTGAAATCACAGAAAAACACACAAACTCATAGTAAAGTCCAGAAATGTGATTTTTATTTAAAAACTAATAAAAACTAACTAAAATATACTAAAAGCATACTAAAAACAATGCCAAAAAGCGTATAAATTATCCGCTCATCAGACTTCAAGCTATTATGTATCAAACTTAATGCATTTAGAAAGCATTTTTGAGGGATCCTTGACAAAAAATTCTTCGACGCCTATAGTTTTCGGGTGAGAAATCACAAGCCTCGAATAATTGAAAGCAGCATTCCATAATTTATCCCCCAGTATTTATTAGTTTAAATAAGGAAATAGTTACTTTGTATGTTGTGGTATAAAGCAGTTGTAGTAAGTTACAGACTGGAAAATTGAGTAAATATGATAGAGTGATCAATGGAATATTTGGATTTGGGCAGCAGGAACTATATGTCATCTTTCTGCTCTCTTCGCAAAGAATAGCCTCGACAGTGTTCTCACATTGTCTGAAGGGTGATTACAGTGGTGGGAGGATATTCTGACTTGGAGATATTGTGGAACCAATCATAATTTATAGTCCACTTGTTCCATCACAATAAGTACTTTCATTGGTAATAAAATGCTTGATTTTTTTATTTCTTTATATCACTTGCTTTTTTGGTGTATGTTAAGTACTATATAAATGATGTTGATTGTTTGAATTCTTCCATAAATGAGAGTATAGATTGATGACTTTAATGAAATTTTAGTACAATCTTTGTCATTTAGGTTATGAATTTGACTTGAAGATTGAAATTCTTCCTCGTATGTTGGTTTCTATTGAAACTTAAACTCAATCGATAATATACATCCTTAAATATCATACAGAAGAGGATTACAACCCGTTTGTCAATGCAGTGAGATACCTTTTTTACTTTTATGTATTCATTTCCACTTATTTTTTCATTTTATTTTTTGCAGATGCCTTTTATTAGAAATTTTAGATGAAGTTATCACCTGGGTTTGTCAATTAGAAGCAGGCAACGAAGCCTCCTACAGATGCCATTTGGAGAAAAGTTTAGAACTGCAATCAAATTATAAAGACTAGGAAGGAGAATGTTGCTCACAACGATATTGTGCAGTGAAATAAGAATCTCCTACTAGGTCCAATCAACTTTAAAAGCTACTTAGATCCTATTTTCTTCAATCCTTGAATATCTTGGTTGATAAATACTTTGTTTTTGCTACTATTTCTTTTTCTTTTTTTTATGATCTGCCAACAAAAGTATGAATTTAGGTTGCCCAAAATTTTGAATATTTGATTGTCATTTATCTTCCAACTTATTTCTTTGATTTTTTTATCAATCAAACCATGGTATTATCTTTTACTTCTTTATTTTTTTTTATGTATAGTTATTTATTAGATCTTAATAGACCCGATCGTGTTGAATTGAATTATGAAGACATTCAAACAAATTTATTCATCAAAATGTCGTATGTTGAAATCATGTCCAATGTCCTAGATCTGAAGAAACCATTTTAAAATAATGATTTTCCTGTTTCCCATGGATGTTTTAACGAAATTATTCATTACCATTTGAACAGTACAAGATTAAATCAAGAATAATCCAACAATGTGAAAGATGAACATCATTCTTAGTGAATGAAGGGTGCTATTTTTTTTTTCTAAAATGGTGCTTTTTTTACAAAGAAAAATATCAACATTGAGTACAATAATGGATTCAAATTTCTTGATCAAGCGCCTCCAAAAATTCAAAATTTGATAGATGAGGAAGCTAAAGAGGTGACTTAGTCTTTGAGGCTTTACTTGAATGTTTCTTGTTTTGTTTTTGTTTTCTTATCCTTGGGCTTAGGCCCCATTAACTAACCAAAAAAAAAATTCTTTTTTATTGGTGAGGTCATTGGACTAGTAACGTGGGCCAGATCCAAAACATAAGCTCCATGACCAGTATCACTAGTCCAAATTAAATTAAGCCCTTCTTCATCTGCCAATTTAGCCATTGCATGTGCTAAAATTTTTCCTCCCCTTGAAGCCAATGTCACCCTTATTTCAGGTAATTCTTTCATCAATTTTTGGATATCTCTGATAAATACAGTAATTTTTCCTATTAAATCTGTTGGTTTTAAGGATTGAGCAATAACTTGACAATCTGTTTCTATATATGAGTTGTCCAATTAAAAATTTTAACTTTTGTTAATGCCTCACTAAAATCATAGGCCACCATTTATTATTTAGTATTGGTTGAAATCATGTTACTTTGAATGATTCCTTGGGAGTGATATTGACATTGTCATAAAAGAGCAGATATCATTTAGTACACATATACGAAAATCACTAATTGTAGTAGGTATTTTTTCCATCAGTATAAGAAATGCTAGATGCATAATTAGATGGACAAAATAAACTTTTAATAGCATAGTAAATAGATTTATAATCCCCAAAGAAAGAGGAGATAACAGTAAATTTTCACCTTTTAGATGTTCAATATAATTGCAAAATACATGATTAACTTCATAGACTTAACTATGGCTGAATTCTAAACCAGAAACATCCCTTAGTAATACTTGTGTGTAGATCTAACTGTAATAGGATGTGACATTTCTCGAGTAGGTCAGACTGTCCTCACCAATAGTTTTCTAGTGCCATTTTCAATGTTATATTCTATTAAAACAAGCTCTCTATACCTGGAGTTTTGGACTAATTCTCTTTCCTTTGAATTGTTAATCAACAAAATTAAATTATGATCCACAAATAGTAGTGAATATTCTCTTATGCTTCGGCTTCTAAATTTGTAGTATTGTTCGAATCTTGTTTTTCCACCGTAATCTTCATGCAAGTACCAAATCGATACGACACAATCAAATTCATTGTGTGTATGTAAGAAGAGTGCAAGTTTATTCTTGTGAGCCAGTAAATTGTGAAAGGTATATATAAACATTGCTATTTATTCCTTAGAAGATGGCATAAAAAAAAGGATGAATTTGAGCATCCTTGATGCTATAGTACTTCCTCTTGGTAGACAGATCATAATGGAGTTTAATACAGAGTTGCAACTGATCAGTCAGGCAGCTGGCTTATTAAGTGGATTTTTAGGGAGTTAGGGTGCTGACTTTCAACATTTTTCCATTAATGAAGAGAGTTGGAAGACAATGGACATTGCTCTGAAAGAACATGCATATGACACAGTTAAGGTATAATCTTAAATTTGATAGCTTATTATGTAATTTAAAATATGATATATGCCCTTATTTTTTCTTTTGTTCATATTCATCGCATTATATCTCAAATTTGTACCGGACCTTTCAATAGGAAGAGGATGACAATGAAAAATAAAGCGGGTAATGATTCAAAGGATAGGAAAAATCTGGAAGAAAACAAGAAATAACTTATTTCATAAGTTTTATGATGACAGAAAGAATTTAAAAGAAAATGCTAAGCATAAACCATCAGGAATAAATGCACAATAGTGAAAATGGTTCCTTCAATATTGTTTGAAGGACTCTATGAAAGTAATTAACATTGAATTGGTATTCCATTTAGTGTTGCAAGTTTTTACGTTTTGAATACCTGAATAAAATGATTGATTGACTGTGACAGAATTAAAAACCCAATATACTAGTCCATTATGTTTCTAAACCTTAAAAAAAATAGGGCACTATTAAGGAGTCATTAAGTTCTAAAATTCATTTCATGATCAATTGTATTTGTGTCTTTATTTATAGGAAAAGTGTAAACAAAGTACCCTAAATCGGTCAAAGCAACTTTATACACATACTGGGGGTTCGAAGACATTGGCAAGGCAAAAGGATGAAGAGGTAATTATGTGTCTATTATCTTTCATATATTTTTTCGTGTTTTATGTTATTCATTTGTTACATGTATGATTGTAAAAATATTTAATGTGATTACAAAAAAAGAATGGCTCATATATGAATGATGATATGCGTGTTGTTGGAGTAAGTATTGGTTTATAATTATTTACATCTTTTGTTCTATTTATGTTGCTAATTTTGAAATTACAATAACCCAATTCTGATATGTTTGTAGGAAGCGATTGTGAATATCGAGAGCTAAGATGGTTCCTCGAAGAAAATTTCACATAATGATTTGGTTGCACGAGTCCTTGGAAAGGAGCATTCAGGACGAGTTCAGGGTTAGGTTTTGGATCATGTCCAACCGAATTTATTCGTAATACTACATAACAATCAAACTCTGGAGTGCAAATTGAGAAGTATCAGAAGGAGATTACAGAATTGAAGACAACGACAGCAGAACTAAAGGCAGAGGCAGCAGAAGAGAAGGCAAAGAGACAGACCATGGAGAATCTGTTGAGGTACATAATCCAATAGTAAAGAGAAACTTTGCCACCTGATGTTGCTGCAGAGCTGAAATCTTTGGGGAGTGCAACAAAATAGATGAAGATCTTTTAACAACCTAATTTTTTTGTTTACTTTATAAACAGTGCACTTTAAGGACAAATTACTATTAACTATTTTATTTTGGCATATATATATATAATTTAGATTATTCTAGCATTGTATTTTACTTGAATTATGTTAGTTTATAATAATTGAAAACATAATCAATTAAATTAATACGTAACATCTTTAGATTAAAAGATTTTTTAAATTGTGATTGTGATATGAATGAAAATTCAAATAAACTATCTAAATGGAATACGAAACTACATTTTTAGCGGCAGTTACAAGTAAATGCCGCAAAAACTACTATTTTTACGACAAATATAGCGGCGGTTAACTAACCACTGCGAAATGGGGTCTCAAAACAGTTCTGGTCAACAGCAGCGTCAGTTATTCATCGCAAAACGTTTTCGCCGTTAAATACCGTTTAGCAGCGATTATTCCAGTTGTCACAAAAATTGCCGCTAAAAATTTACCAGCGGGTAAATCAACTGTTGCTATATGTCTAGCGGCGGTCAAGAAACCACCGCTATTTGCCACTTCGGTTTTAGTGTTATTTGAAGTTTGAGACAAGTTAAATTTCAAGAATTAATTTGAGTATCCATTTGTTGAGATGCATATATTATGGATTTAGCTAATATATATTTTTAAGATGTAAGTTAAGATTATTATTAATAAAAAATTTTAAATATTTTGTTTA
>NC_029792.2:32725369-32730377 GCF_000816755.2 Arachis ipaensis
ATTAATTAAATTCATTATATATATATATATATACATACACACTACACCAAATTAACCATATAGCTACACTTAATTTACGACTCTTATTTTAAGGGTCTCTATTCCTTTATATAGTGACATTTATGCATGTAATTTTTTATCCATCACTAATGTAGTGAATATCTCTCACTGTCTCACTCTTTCTTTTACTCTTTTTGTCAAAAACTCTATTCACACTTTCTTGGAAGAGAACGTAACAACCATCACTGCGTTACAGTTCACGTTTTCCGTTCACCGTCGCAGTTAGAGTCGCCGTTCGCCGTTCGCCATTCACCATCGCGGTTCGAGTTCGTTGTTCACCGTTCACCATCGTGGTTCGAGTTCGCCATTCCCTGTTCATCGCGGTTCGAGTTTGCCATCCCCAACGTTGTCCTTTCTCTTTCCATCTTTTGTGAGTGCAAACCCTAATCCCCTCTTTTTGGCGACTATTTCTTCTCTTTGAACCACAATATTAAACTCCAATAGTGAGTATTTGATTGTTATTCTACTATATTTATTTTTCCTGCAATTTCTTTATTGTTCGTCTGATAGTGAATAACCTATACATGATTGTTATTCTTTGGTACTGCTAATGTTACTTGTGATTTTCAATTTTTCATTGACTCTTCATCTAAGAGCTCATGCTTTGTATCTTATTATGTAGTGGATTATTTTGTTGGAAGCTTTAAATTGTGTCTGCTTTAAAATTCATTTTGATTTTACTTGCACACAACGTGCTCGGTGAAATGTTTCAACTAGAATTATGGTTAATTTGAAGCATTTCTAATTAGAAGGATAGATAATAGTAAAATTGATGCACTGATATGGAAATTGTAAAAATTGATTTTTGAATATACGGTGCTAAACTTCTAATCATTAATGGTATAATGGAGTGGTTTAACATGTTTATCAAAAGTGCTTCCTTAGAGACCAACATACCCACTTAATGTGAATAGAGATCATGCATGCACTTATAACCCTTCAATTCATTTGATTAGTCTTAATAATTATAATATAAGTATAAAATAAAATGTCCTTTATCTGATTAGTCTTGATTATAACATCTAGTGGTTAAAGTCCGAATTTTATCCTTGATGATATTATACCATTGATCTACCAATTAAATTGAACTTAATGTTGAATAGAATCTAACTTAAAATCGACCAAACTTTGACAATAACATGACATTAAGAAATCAAGGTACTACCACGATCTTTTATAAGTCTGCAGGTAATTCAATTCATTGTTAACTCTTTTTGCTTTGTTTACTTATGCAACTCTAAGAATGTGTAATGAGTAAAATATAGGCCAAGGTCCAATTAGGATAGTTTATTAGTAACTGATTTACTATAAATAAATATAGTAGAAATGTAATGGAAAAAGCATGAATTGAGTAATGAATATATTTCCTTTTTCTAAAATTCCTTCTATGGAATTATCTCTTTACCTCTTGATTCACACACACACACACACATACATACCCATACACACATACACATGAACTCAATCACATAAAAAAAGAAAGGCTGGCAGCTGGTCATTGTGCCACATGAAAAGGGAAAACAAAAACATTTCAGACAAAAGCAGGGACTGTTTTGGTTGCCATAAATCCCTTCAAGAAAATTCTTCTGTATGGTAATGATTATATTGAAGCTTACAAGCGTAAAAGAATTGAAAGCTCTCATGTATATGCCATTACTGACACACCCATCTGAGAAATGATACGGGGTAACCTTTTCTTTTCTTATCTTTTACATGTATGCATGAAGTTTTCAAATTTATGACCACTTACACATTTTATTTGAGCAAATCTATACTCTGGCTCTTTCTTTTCTTCTCCAGATGAAGTAAATCAATCTATAATTATAAGGTCGGTCTTCTTTTATGAACAAGTTATCATTATTGGTTCAATCTTAAGTTTTATCTTCTTGTTACTTGTGCAAGTAATGCTTGAATACTGATTTTAAGTCTTACTCAAGATTAAAAGGGTTGCACAGCGACTCCATGCTTTTATTGCTCTAGAAAAGTATTAGTTAGGGATAAGCTTCTCACTGCTGAAGTCTTGATACATTGCTCTTGATGCATTGGCTGAAGGAAGATACTTCTCCATTCTGCATGAACTTGGATTTCTTAAATATTGTGCCTATTAACACATTTGAATTAGGACCAATAATAGTTCTTATTATCTACATATTCAGTGGTGAGAGTGGAGCAGGGAAGACTAAGACAGCAAAGATAGCAATGCAGTACTTGGCTGCCCTTAGTGGTGGAAGTGGAATAGAGTATAAGATATTGAAGACTAATCCAATACTAGAAGCCTTTGGTAATGGAAAAATATTGAGAAATGGCACAGGGAAACCTCATTGAGATTCACTTCAATGAAACTAGAAAAATATGTGGTGCTAATATCCAAACATGTAAGTCTACTACTTAATTGTGATTGAAGCTACATTTCTTTACTTCCATTATAAGTTTCTAACAAAGAGTTGAAAATGTTTGCATCTATGTGTTGACTGCTGATCTGTGGTGCTCTTGGCATGATCATACCATAAACAGTTCTTCTGAAAAAGGTAATGATGCATCCTTCTGAGCTAGTTATTCTTCTCAATTTCTGTTCATACTACATTAAGACACCTTAATTTTATTTGATATTTGAACAGTCTAAAGTTGTCCAATGCAATGAAGGTGAAAGGTCCTATCATAAAAGGTAAAAAATGTCTCAGTATACAAGTCTATTGACATTTGTTTACACGTTATACATATCATGTAATTTGATTCCATTAATTTATACAACCTTTGCTATTGTTTTCTAAAGATTTTTTGAATAGGGATGGGTTATTCTTTGTTGTTGGAGCGCTATTAACTTTAACAAAGGAATTTTGATTCTATTTAATGTCATCTAGGAAAGACTTGCAAAAGAATATGGGTGAGGGTGCTTTAGCACATGTAAAGAGCATCGAGATTATATTCAAGGTATGGGTTTTGGTGTTCTGCTTCTCAAGTGATTGGATCTTTGTCTTGCACAAAAGAGTTTATGCAATCTGCCACTACAAGTGGACTATCAAGTGCCGAATATCATATATTTGTTTAGCATTTAGATATATAAATTCTGTTATAGGGTCAATACTTTTATTGTGTATGGTAGTATTTACTCTTTATAGATACATGAATTATGAATCAAATAAACAATGAATTAGATCTATTATTGTATAAATATTTTGATGTAGAAAAGTCTTATTGAGAAGGAAATTTTTGATGTTGTAGTGTTTATATACATATAAATTATTATTTATAATAGAAATAATTTTTGTAATAATTAATAAAAAAAGTTTTGATGTTGGAGAGATTATGACAGTTTAAAACAGTCACTAAATACAGGAAAATATTGTCACAGGAATTAATAACTTAGTAACGGTTTTAAATCAAGAAAACGTCACTAAAAATATTGTGACGATTTAAATAGTCACTAAATATGCCTAAAAGTGGCCATAAGAACTAGTAACTTAGTGACAGTTTTAAATCGTCGCTAAAAATTTCATGATGGTTTAAAACAATTACAAAATATAAGAGAAAACTGTCACAGAATTTAGTAATTTAATGTCAGTTTTAAAACGTCGCAAAATACAATATAAAAATTACCTCGACAAATGTTACAAATTAGCGATAATTTTAAGCTTCAAAAATCGTCACAAACAATTTAGCGACATTCCTTACCAACAGTGTTCCAAAACCATTATTATGTTAGTTGGCGACACTTAAATCCATGATGCTTTTTTCAACCATCGTGAAAATAGTTAATGATAGTTAAAACCGTCACCAAACATTAAAAAAACCGTTGCAAAATTACTATTTTGTGGTAGTTAGTATATATATATGTAATTGTCACGCCCCAAGCAACTAGCAATAAATGAAATGAATAGTACGTACTAACTGATTCTGTCAGAGGAATCCTTAATTAGGCGAATTAAAATTAAAGCTTTATGTAAGTGGTTGCTTTGAAAATTCTTGGTTTGATAAATGAGGAGAGGGGGACTCTAATTAATAAGCTTTGTTTTAAATCATATAATAATGAGGAACGATGGCGACTATATTAAAGTTAGATTGCTAATCAAATGAGCTAGGGTAACAAGTTGGTGGTTGAACTAGCTAGTAGGTTTACTAACTCCATTTAATGCGAAGGGTTTACGTATCTCGTATGGTAAGTGTATATGTTAAGATTATAAATTAAAATTTTTTTTATTAAAAATATAAAAAATTTAAATTTTTAATGTATTTATTTTATATATATTAAATAAAAAAATAAATTTTTTTATTAATAATAAATTTATCATATATTTTAAGATTGTGTTTGTTTTTAAAAATAGAAGATAAAAGAATTTTAAAAACATTTTTTTAGTTTATATTCTTAAATTTATTATAGTATATACATTTTTTAAAACTTACGAATATAAATAATCTTAGTAATTGTAACAATCTTAGGAAACTTATTAGAAAAAACCGTTTTCTAAAGATGAAAATCATGCATTTAAACAAGAATTTCCATTGAGCATTTACAATGTGCGTCCCTGCTGGTACATATCCATTTGCTTATCAACTTGACTACTTGCTCTATATTTTCTTTCCTATAGTTCCGACCACTATTAAATGCAGAAGATGAGTGTCTTTATAGAAATTTGTCCTTCTAGGTAGCAAGTTGGTACGCTTGAAAAGATTCCAATTCAATGTACTCATACTATACATTAAACTGTGAATGATCTATACTGTGTATTAGTATTATTTGCGAAAACTTTGGCTAAATCAAATTCCAATACATATCCAAAGGCAGTACGTCATATCATTGACATGACAGAAATAATGTTTACATTTTTTTTTCATATTTTTTTAGTACAAAAATAGTTTATTTCTTTCACCTTTTATTATTCACTTCTAATATAAAAGAAAATAGAAAATAGAAAAAAAAAATATATATATATATATAAAATATGCATAT
>NC_029792.2:32731246-32749226 GCF_000816755.2 Arachis ipaensis
ATATTAGGGAGAAAAAAAATGAATCTATTATTTTTTATTTTTTATTTTTTTTGGAAATTATATAGCTATTAAAGGAGTTTTAGAATTGTGAATTTTGAATGAGAGAGAACAGAACTCTGGAAAAAGAAAAAAAAAGACAGAGAAAAAAAATAGAAAGCAGAAACTAAAATTAAAAAACAATAGAAAGAAAACGAATACACTCACCCTTCTAAAGTTACAGCAATAGCTTATATATATACACAAGATAAAGATATATATAACTGCCTTATACCAAGACTCACTCAAAACAGAATATACCACCAAATAAAACAAAACTAATTACTTCTTTAATTCTGTTATAAATAAAGATTTAGAATCTTTATCTTTTCTTTCCTTTACACCCCCTCAAACTCGAGTATGGTCGAAGAGCAACTCGCAGTTTGATCCTCAATCTCTCAAAGGATGTAGTAGATAAAGGCTTGGTAAGGATATCTACAATCTGCTCAGCACCTGAAATGTGCATAATATGTAGAGAGTTGTTCCTCAACTTATCTCTAATGAGTTGAACTTCAAGTTGAAAATGGTTTGTCTTATTATGGAGGATTAGGTTATGCATAAGGAGGACTATGCTCAGGTTATCACAGTGAATCGTAGGAGGAGTCGACAGAGGGACATATAGTTCATGAAGAAAATTTTGTAGCTAGACCAATTCAGCTTTACAAAATGCCAAGCTCCTGAATTCGGCCTTTGTAGAACTCCTACTTATAATAGACTGTTTCCTACACGATCAAGACACTAAATTAGTCCTAAAATAGATACAAAATCCAGATACTGACCTTCTATCCTCAATATCAGCAGCCCAGTCTGAGTCTAAAAATGCATAAAGCCTTGTGTCAGTGCATCTATAAAAGGCCAAACCGAGTTCCTTCGTTCCTTGCAAGTATCTGAGGATCCTCTTTGCAGCTTTCTAGTGAGGAAGAAGGGGAGCATGCATGAATTGACTAATTTTGTTAACTGCAAAGGAGAGATTCAGTCGAATGATGGTAAGATATTGCAAGAAACCAACCACAGTTCTATACAATTTTGGATCTTCAAAAGCTTCAGCACCTGAAGATAAAAGCTGCAAAGAAGAAACCATTGGAGTTGACATAGGAGAAGCCTCTCCCAGGCTTATTTTGGACAATAAATCTGTCATATATTTCGTTTGAGACAAATGTAAGACTCCATCACTTGTATGTTGGACTTCAACACCCAAAAAATAACTCAGAGTTCCTAAATCCTTCAATGAGAAAATCTGATCAAGTTGCTCAATCATAGAATTTACATGAGTAGATTTATTTCCAATTATAATTATATCATTGACATAACACAAGATATAAATTAAAGAATCTATAGTTCTTCAAATAAATAAAGAGGTATTAGAATTAGCACTTTTAAAACCAAACTGATTCAAGGTCTTATCAACTTCAGAAACCATTCCCTTGGGGCTAGCATTAAGTCATAAAGGGACTTGTTCAACCTACAAACATGAGTATCATTCTATTGTTCCACTACAAGAAAAAAGGCCTGTCGGCACATTTTTTTCTTGCCACGCTTTTAAAGCGTGCCCAAAAGTGGTCTATGGCCACGCTTTTGCGAGGGTGGTCACTAATTTGTGATTTGGCTACATTTTTTTTGCCACGCTTGAAAAGCGTGGCCATAGAGGGAACTCGAAACGCTTTTACGAAGGTGCCCACTTATTTGAAATTTGGCCACGCTTGAAAAGTGTTGCGATAGAGAGAAATCGGCACGCTTTTACGAGGGTGGCCACTGATTAAAAATTTGGCCACGTGTTTTTTATGCGACGCTTTAAAAGCGTTGCCATAGAGAGCAACAGGAACGCTTTTTAAAGCATGCCAATAGAATTAGGGTACCGTAACATTTTTAAAGCGTGCCAAAAGGGTATGTAACTTTGGAAAGCAAAAGCACTTCACTAAGTAAACCTAAACACATACCCGCACTTAACGTTTTTCATCAAATACATACACTACTTCATCCAGAGCTTCTTCATTGCATACCTCCAACCCTAACCCAGAGCTTCTTCATCGCGCCTCCAACCCTAATACCAGAGCTTCCGTCGAGCTTGGCTACCATCATGTTCATCTTCCTCATCTCCTCCTCGTGACCCAGACCCTGAAAGCCCTAAGCCTCCATCTCTTCTCTCTTCTTCAAGCTGTGCCATCGCCGCCGTCTTAGTCCGTTCCATCGCCGCCTTCGAACCCTAAGCACCAGCTCGGGTTCTTCTCCTCCTCTACTCCTCACACTCCCTCCGATTACACAACACACCAACCTAGATCTATTCTTATCTTCTCGAATTTCAGATCCATGGTTTCCATCTAATGCTTTTCATTTTTTAATTTTTCTAGCTTTTTTTTTGCTTCTGCGTTATGGACTGTTGATTATTCAGTGGATTTGATTTGTTGATGTGCAAAAAAAGGCAGCGGCAGCGGCTAAAAGAGGAGGCAAGGCGGCTGCTTCGTTGAAGGAGTCGGCATCAGCTTCAGCCTCGGAGAAGGCAGTCGACCAGCTCACCAACGGTGTTGGAGATATTGTAGTTGAAAGAGAACTAAAGCTATTAAAATTTCAATTAAACAACTCAACAAATCTATCTCTTGGATATAATAGCTCCTTGTTAGAAACTAGAAGATCAAAGGGAGATTTTTTTGAACCATTACCTGTGAAGCAGGGGAAGAAGCACATTAGTACACCTATTCCACATGATTCATACTCTGTTCTTTCTGTGAGCAGTTCTGGAAAGTAAGTTCTTTCTTACTTTTAATACAGATTGATTTAGAGATTTAGACATGTTGTATCTCTGTAAGTCCATTCATTTTATTATTCACCTTGTTTTTCAATTTCTTAAGGTTTGGGATAAGAGAAATTTCACTTATAATAAATGTGCAGGCCTTGGATTCAATTGGATTCTCTGGAACACTTTCTCCCTCAATTCTCAAATTGAAATATCTAGTTACCTTGTAAGTTGTCTTCATCCACCTAATCAGATAACCTTTATCTTAAGTAAATTAACCCTTTTGATGTTGCAGGGAATTGCAGAACAACAAACTTTCAAGCCCCTTGCCTGATTACATTGCCAACTTGACTACCTTGAAATATCTGAATCTTGCTAGCAATAACTTCATTGGCTCTGTACCAGCTTCATGGGCTCAACTTTCAACTCTCAAACATTTGTAAGACTACACTTTAATTCACCTTTTTAGCCACTCCTTCTATCCTTATATGCATGCATGAAACAACTTATGTATGTGGCCATCTTGGACAGGGATCTTTCATCAAATCGTCTCACTGAAACTATCCCATTGCAACTCTTTTCAATTCCAGTGTTCAAGTATGTTTCTGTGCACGTTCTCAAGTATTTTCATAACTATTTCATTTATAAACTTTAATTATCAATACTTCAACCCTGTGTGAGAGATTTTATTTTTGGTAGTAAAATTTTATGAGAGCAATATTTATACAATAAGTTCTTTCAGGTTAAGTTATCTATGCACTTTCAGGTTGAGTTGACTGGAAGTCCTTATGGGCCACTTGTAGCGTTAGCATTTAAGTTGGAAGAAGGGCGGTTTGGCCAGTTGACATATTTAAGGTAATATAACTTCAAACTCTTTTTCAACATATATATGGCAGTATCAAGTAAGAGAAGTCAGCTGTTATGAGATGAGAGCAATTCCTAGCTGCATAATCGTACATGAATGGTCGAAGTACTTTAGAGCTCACATGATTACAGAAAGAAGTCACATCTCATATGACTATGTAACAACTGGTACCAATTGTAGGTACAAAAGAGATCAAACAGTATAGAAACTGAAGGAAATGGTAAAATCCAATGTGGCTTTACCCTTCCCCAGGTCATGTGTTCTTTACTGAGAAAGGAAAAAACAATGTGTGACAAATGGCAGGCTTTTGAGAGACCTGGCACTCTCCTAGTCTGATTCGAATCCCAACAATCTGAATGCCCTCCTAAGCATTTTGTCACCTCCCAATATACTCCTCAACTCTCTTTTTCTAACAAAATCACTTCACTACCCCTCCCCTCCTCCCCCTCCTGAGCATTTTGTTCTCCCACAACCGAGATTTACTCATTTCACTCTCACCATTAACCATTTTATCACTTTCCCTGTGTGTGTTTGTCTGCATATATTTTGTTTTGAATGTGTTAACTTTGTAAATAACACAAAATTATTGGATTGTTTTCTCATTTTTCCTACCCCCAGCTTTAGGTGTTGAAGAATTTACGAGGGTGTGATCCGCAAGGGCGAGTTTATTATTAATGTAAATACCGGCAAGAAGATCAAGGTAAACTCTAAGGTTTTTGTGATTGCGTTATTCATGTGCATATGTGCAATTGAATCTTGGAATTTTTTTTGGCTAATGCTATGCTATAAATCATAGCTTTAACTCAAGATTTTTCCACACACAACTTTACTGTAATGTTTTGTTGAAATCTTCAGCTTTTTATTATTTCCTTTAAATTTCATCTTGGGAAGAGTAATAAATTGCATGGCATAAGATTATAGCAATTATTCAATTTTAATCTACCCTGGGTTCATGACGTGTTTTGATTCTTGTTTTGAAATCTTAAAATTATAGTTTGGAATGAAACTAAGTTACTAATAAGAACAAGAAAATAGTTTCTACCAAAAATGCCGAAATCCAACCACCACCAATTAATGGCAGCCTACAGTTATGGACTAAGAGTCTATGTCACTTAACCCTAAATATATCAACCTAATAAGACCTTAGGTTTATTAATTGGAGCCTTTACTTTAGTTGATATGTAAGTAGCCTTTACTTGTATGCTTTTTTATCTTAATTTATTTCATGTTTTCAGGACATATTGAAGAAAGCTCAGCTTCTTTCCCCTCGTGCTATGGTTGTTGATTCAATACAAACTCTTTATCCTGTTAACACTGTTAGTAGTTTTCCTTAAACTCTGTTGACACTTTTCTTTTTCTATCATTTGCCAATGTCTTTAAATTTAACATTTTGTTTGATTTATGTATTCTCCAGTGGCCAGACAAAAAAGCCTATAATAAGACACTCTTGAAGCTTACTGGGTTGTTTCAGAGGAATCTTGAGACATTCACCAATCACAAGATTGGTAAGGACAACAAACTCACTGAAGAGATTTTGGCAGCTGGATGATAAACACCAATTTTGTGGTTTATCCTGTGCTTATTTTAGGGGATTTTATCACTTTTTCCCATTTATTCAATGAAATAGCATGGTTTTGTAATTCTCTCTTAATTTGTGCTTAAGTGTAAAAACATGCTTTTTAGGCCCCTAAATTGGTAATTTTAATTCACTTTAATTCCATTCGATACCTTGATGTGGTTGTTGGGTGATTTCAAGTTTATAAGGCAAATATTGGATGGAAGAAATGAAGAGGAAAGCATGCAAGTGGAGAATTCATGAAGAAATGAGCAAAATGGAGAATTGAGGGCCACGCGCGTGCATCATGCACGCGTACGCGTACATTGAAGATTCACAAGCCACGCGCACGCGTCAAGCACGCGTACGCGTGAGTAGAGGTTTTGCCAGCGACGCGCATGCGTTAAGCACGCGTACGCGTGACGTTCAGCACGTGACCCACTTAAAGTGAAATCGCTAGGGGCGATTTCTGAGCTGCCCAGGCCCAATTCCAACTCATTTCTAAGGGTATTTGATGCAGAATTGAAGATTGAGCAAATAGGGGGGGGGGAGCACGTAGTTAGTCATGATGAGCCTTTAGTTAGTTTTCTAGAGAGAGAAGCTCCATATTCTCTCTAGAATTAGGTTAGGATTAGGTTAATTTCTCTTAGATCTAGGTCCAATTTCATGTTTTCATCTTGTTTCCTTTATGAATTCTTGCTTCTACACTTTCATTCCCTTAGTTTGTGATGTTAATTTTACTTTTATGCCTCTTTTATGTTCATGCACTCATGTTGGATTTGGATCTCTTTTAATAAAATTTGATGTTGATGTTCTTTTATTAGTGATTTGAGTTGTGATCTTACTTTTCTTGTAATTGGTAGTTGGTAGGTTTATATTTCTTGCTCATGATGGTTATGAATCTTGTTAATTCTTACATTTTGTGATGTTTACTTTTATTGCATACTAGATGTTTGATAGAATGTTTCCTCTAGTTTTTGAGTAGTTTTCTTGATTCTTGGCCTAGGCTAAGGGAATTGAGTGATCTTGAGTCATTGGGTCTCATTGAATTGGTGATTTGAGAACCCTTAGTGGTCAATTTGATAACTATTAACTCTAGCCTACTACTAAGTTAATTAGTAGCTAGGTTAGGACTTATGGATTGATGTTGATCAAGCCATTTGACGTACTTCGAGCCTAGGAGTAGATATTACGTACTTAAGGCTTTTGTAAGTAGACTTAATGAGCTTAGTTCCTCATAATTGTCAATACATGGTTTGTAGACAAGGATGGTGATCTCAATTACCTATGTCTAGCCAAGAGTTCTTTACCTTGCCTTTATTAATTCTTGATTTACTCTTCTTGTCATTTAAATTCTTGCCCATTTAATTTCTTGCCCTTTTATCAACCAAACCCCTTGTTCCTTCATAGCCAATAATTGACCACTTTATTGCAATTCTTTGTGAGACGACCCGAGATTTCAATACTTCGGTTAATTCTTATTGGGGTTTGTACTTGTGACAAAACCAAATTTTTTATTTGAGTATTGTTAGTTGGTTGGGATCTATGCTATCAACGAGAATTATTTTGTGTGAAATTCCTACCACACGACACAATTTCGTCACTATCAAAATGGTGCCGTTGCCGGGGAATTGCAATGGTGCTATGTTATTGGCTATTGTATATATTGTGAATAGCTTGATTTGTGGTTTGTTTGTTAGTTTTTGCTAGTTTTAGGATTCGGTTTTCTTTGTTTCTTGTTAGAATTTTTTTTTGTTTTCTCTTATCACCATGAATTCTCATCACTTTGGCTATGAGTTTAGTTCAAACTATGTTGTAGGAAATGGAAGCTTCAATGAGAATGTGCATCAAGGATTTAGAAATCAAAGGATGGAGGAACCCCAAGCTTTTGGACAACCTTCTTGGCAACAACCTCCTCCCGAATCAAGTTTGACAAGAGTGCTTGGGGATATGACTACTCTCCTTACGGAGATGCGCAAGGACCAAAAGGTATTTTATGCCATCCAAGCCATTCAAGCGCCACCCCAACATGACTACTCTCCGAACTCTTATGGGTATAATCCAAATTCTAATGCATATCAATCTAATGTGTGTGATGACCCTTATTGTGATTGTCAACCACGACCACCACATACATATGACTCTTTCTCTCAACATAGCGCTCAACAACCATACTCACAAGCCTCATACCACCATCCACCTCCATATGACCCCAACCCATATCCACTATACCAACCACCATATGAACTATATCTAGAGCCACCACCATTCCAACACCAATACTCCCAAGAACCACAAATTCCATACACACCACCTCAAGACTTTCACCAATATGAACTACCTTCCAAATACAATATATTTCCCTCAAACAATGAACCCTCTCCTCCACCACCACCTTCGTCGGAAGACCTACTGCGAGAGCAACAAAAACTTCTAGCTAGGTGTACGAATCATGGAGAAGCGTTTAAGGAGCTAGAAGCCAAGATTGCTATCATGGTAGGAACCGTTAGCAACATGGTCTCATCCTGCCTAAGCCTATGCGATCAAGGCACTCCGATTGTCGAATGTGGAGAAGCACCTAAAGGGCTTAGTGGGAGAATGGACTTGAAGCTTGACGTGGCGGAAATTAGCCGATTAAGAATTTATAGAGAAAATAGCGTTACGAGTACAGTTCTTAACCGACGAAGCTCTGCTTATCAATTTAGAAAGAATTGTCACAATTTAAGAATAAAAATACTGGGAGTAGAAATCCCAGGTTGTCTCCCAACGAGTTGATAAAAGGGTACTATTTTTTTAGTCAGGAATTTTCTGAGAATTTTTAGAGTTGGAGAACGGAAAATTAAAATAATAATTAATTAAAGCAATGAAAGTTAATGAGAGAATTTATATAATTAAAATAAAAGCCTTGGCTGGGAGAAGATTAATCGGAAGTTCTATCCTTGTTGGATTCCTCAAGTGCAATAGTAATAGGTTGTTGTTCTACTTAGTTATCCTTTACTGAATAAAGGAAAGTCAAGTACCTAACTAACCAACTCTGAATCCCAGGTCTTAATCCTCTCCTAATGAAGGATTAGAGTCAAAGACTAGAGAGCCAGTCAACAACTTCCAATCAAAATAAACACTTGAGTATTCCAACTCAAGAGTTTCCTTTTAATCAACTCCCAAGTCAAGTTGGGAGTCTACTCCATTGACATGAATACAACGTTCACAAGCATATAAAGAGAATAAGAAGAAGACATGATAAATTAAATAATAACTGAAAATTAATTAAAAGTAAAAATAGTACTTTGCATTAATAAATCCCAAAATGCAACATCCTTATCTGAATAGAGTTAATGGGCAATTTAAAAGAGTAAAGGAATAAGAAAGCAAACTAGAATAATAGCGACTTCAACAGAGGTAGTGACTCTTCTCAATATCCAAAGCGAAAGCATAAAAACTAGAACTATGAATGTGAAAGAAACCTAGAGGGAGAAGTAATTTTCTCTCTAAGATTCAAAACTAAAACAAAAACCTATGCCAATGAGAATGTGTGTTGAGTCTCTGCTTGTCTCCTGGCTCTAGTCTGTGTTTCTGGGCCGAAAACTGGGTCCAAACTTGGCCCAAAATCGCCCCCAGCATTTTCTGTGATTTCTGCAAATAGCGCACATCACACGTATGCATCAGTCATGCGTACACGTCGCTGGTCATCTTCGCGTGTCACGCGTACGCGTGAGCCATGCGGCGTGTCACTCCTCGCTGGTTTTCTCCTTAGTTTCTTGTGTTTCTTCCATTTTTGCAAGCTTCCTTTCCATCCTCTAAGCCATTCCTGCCCTATAAAGCCTGAAAACACTTAATGCACAGATCACGACATCGAATGGTATAAAAGGGGAATTAAAAACCTACAATTTAAAGGCTTAGGAAGCAAGTTTTCAACCAAATAACAAAATTAGGAAGGAATTGTAGAATCATGCAAATTGTATGAATAAGTGTTCAAAGACTTGATAAAACCACTCAATTGAGTACAAGAAAAACCATAAAATAGTGGTTTATTAATCTCCACATATTTAAACATTAGCATGTCCTCATGCTAAGCTCAAGGAGATATAAAGAATGAATGGGGAAAAGTAAGACTCATGAGATGCAGCCTATGAATACTATATGCTGAGATGATTCTGTCTTACTTGGTCAAAAGTAAATAAGCTCTTCAAGACAAACATAAATCAGATTCCACTAATTCAAATCATACAATAAAAGACAAGTAAACTTGTGAGAAGGTAGCTCATGAAAGCAGGGAACATAGAATCAAGCATTGAACCCTCAATGGTAGTGTATATGCACTCTAATCGCTTAAGTGTCTAGGGTTAATTCACTCTACTCTTCCCTAATCATGCTTTCTAAAACTTTGTTCTTCATCTAACCAATCAAAAAATATTTAGTATACCAATGCAAATATCATGAGGTCTTTTCAAAGTTGTAATGGGGCTAAGGTAAGGGTGATGGTATATGTATGGCCAAGTGAGCTATAATATGAATCTTTGACTAACCTAAGCTCTCACCTAACACACACACACACACACACACACACACACACACACACACACACTCTCTCTATGTAACTATAAAATCATGCCTAACTACCCATAATTCCCACTTTTGCATCACATACTCATGCATAGACTTTTCTTTTATTTTATCACATATGCATTGATCTTTTATTAAACTTAGCATTGAGGTGATTTTGTCCCCTTATTTATTTATTTATTTAAATATTTTTAGTCAAAATCACCCCAAAATCACATACTCATGCATCGATTTCTGGTCTCACATGAGTAGGTACCTAAATTCCAAATATTTTATCTATAAAATACTGTACACTTTCATCAACCCAAGTTCCCACAGTTTCCCACACTTAATTAACACATAATCTCTATCTTAAGCTAACCAAAGATTCAATTAGGATAATTAATTATTTTTCGGCTTAAAGCTAGTGATGTGATAAAATATAGAACAAAAGGGGATTAAAAGGCTCAAGGTAGCTAACAAAGGTGATTGAAAGGGTAGGCTATTTGGGATAAGTGAGCTAATAACAAATGATGGCCTCAATTATATGCAAGCATGTAAATACACTAAACAATGGACATATAGAATGGAACAAAATATAGATTGCAGTCATAGAGAAGAAAACACACAAGAATAAAATATTATGGTTAAATAATGTAACCATGTAATTAAACTCAAATCTTACAGGTTGTGTGTTCTTAGCTATACTTCATGTTCCAATTTATAGTCTTCAAACAAGTTTAACACAATTTTTCAATTTAAATTAGTGGAATGCTATAAAAAGGGTCTTGAAAGGAAACTCATTACTTTAACCACGCAAAACATACATGCAAACAATTATTAATATGCAATCTATCGTATCTAACAAAGGAAAAGTCAAATGTTGGTGTTAAGAGAGAGAGAGAGAGCTTACCTTCGGAAGTTAAGGACTGACCTCCCCACACTTAAGGCTTGGCACGGTCCTCCGTGCCATCAGTAAGGAGCAAGGGAGGGCTGGAAGTGTCGCCTCCAGTGTCTGGTTCGCCTTGGCTCTCTGTACTACTGGATGAAGGGGAGTCCGGGGTGTCCTGTGGTTCTGGAGGTGGGTGTGTACCAACTATGACGTCCTTCAAATAGTTGTATCGGCGCTTGTTACGGCGCTCCATTTTCTCCATCCGCCGGTTTTGCCGGTCGAACCTCTCGAGGATTTGAAGGAACATCTGATGGATGGATGGTGCTTGTGGTGTGGATGATGGTGGAGTAGAGGTAGGAGGAGTATCCAAAGATGGTCCTGTAGGCCGGCTCGCAGAGGGGACTGGTGGCCTTATATACTTCCCATTTGGGACATACTGGTCGGCCCTAGGGATCATGACCTTCGTGTCGCCTGCCCGAGAGGACACACCTGCTGCGGAGGCTAAATTTGAGACCAAGGCGGGGAAAGACAGATTACCCGCTATCTGTACGTGTCACATGGCTTGCCGGATGTGTCGGGGCAGGTTGAGGGGTTGTTCTGTCAGGATGCACTAGATGAGGACAGCCATGTCTGCTGTGAAGGTCGACTCGTGAGTGCTCGAAAAGACATATTGGGACATAATCTGTGCCCACACGTGAGCCTCTAGGGCGAGTGATTGGGCTGAGATACTCTTGGATTTTGAACGATGCTGCTCGTAGATCCAGGTACTGCCAGGTTGGGCTATGACTCCAAGGACGCTACCCCAGTCGAACTGATATATCTGGCACTTACGAGATGCCTCTTGATATGCATCCCAACCCTCTGGACTAGGTGGAAGGTCCAGTGCTTTCTGTATGGCACTTTCGGAGACAGGGACCTGCTGTTGACGGACGAAGACAGTCTGCAGAGTAGGCAAGTGGAAGTTGGAGTAGAATTCAACGACCCATGATAAGTTGGCCTCTCGCGGCTGCCTCCTCAAAAATCTCCACTGTCTTCTCTCTATTCGGGGCTCCACAAAATCAACAAAATGTGTTGGGACAATGAACATATGCTCATTGTTGTAGTTCCTCTCAGCTAGGATGGGAAAAATCTGTTCGCAATAACGGTTAGCAAACCGTGTGGAGTCTCGGGCGGGAAAAGCTTTCTCTGATTCATCAACCTTAGTGATCCTCTTCACCCGCTTTGTTGGTGGCTTTACACTGGTAGATGGAAGTGCTTTTGCCAGTGTTCTCTTGGTTCCTCTCCTTGCTGGTGTCTTGTCAGTGGCTTTCTCCTTTCCTTTCTTGGTACCCATGCCTAAGGAAGAAAGAAAAAGGAAGAATGTGAAGTGTAGATAACTAAAGAACCGGAAGGGGAAAAATTCCAAGTGATAATGAATGCCAAAGGAAAGATGTTAGCTCAAATACATGGTAGCTACAACATGTAGGTAAGACATCAATGAAGATCAAGAGGGCAATTCATAATAATTAGATGCAGGAGTATTTATGGCATGCAGAAACAGGCATGAGAAGCATATCTCAAGCATCAAGTAGTAAATGTACCAAATTAAAGAGCATGTGTAATGATGACAATTGTAAATAATAATCCCAAATACATGTGGAGTACAAATGTTGTAAAAAAGAGGCATTCAAGTAAAAGGGTAAAACAAAATAGAGTTCAAAATGCCATAGGCTTTTTCACAAACACTTGGTGAGCAAGTTAAAGTAGAAATGAAAATAATATAATCCAAACGTATATGAGAGCCAAATTAAAATATCAATTGTCAAATCATTCCTCATAATATCCACAAGCTTTAGTATAGTAAGGTGATACCCAAATAAAATTCGAATACCAACATAAGAACGCAAGAAAAAGAAAAGAAAAAGAAACCATGGATAATGAAACTAAAAGAAAAATAAAGAAGAAAGAAGCATAAATTAATAGAATAATAAAAGGGTAAAAAGGGGAAGAAGAAAAGAAACATGATGAAGAGGATGAAGAAGGAAAGGAGAAAGTAATAGATATGAAGAAAGAATAAGGAAGAAAGGAGGGAGAAGGAAGAAGAGGTAATTAGGAGATGAAAAGAATTAGGATTGGGGAAGGAGTGATTTAAAATCAGGCGCTGAGGTGGTTTAATTGTGCGTCGCATGCGACGCGTACGCGTGGAATGCGCTAAGTTCAGGCGACGCGTAAGCGTTAGGGATGCGCACGCGTGGATGGCCAGTTTGGGGAAACGACGTGCACGCGTCAGGGATGCGTACACGTGATGGACTGAAATCACAAGCGACACGTACGCGTGAAGGACATGTACGCGTGGACTTGCTTGTGCGCAAGGTACGTGTCTAGCACCACTCCTGCCCAACTTTCTGTTCAATTCCTTTATGTCACGCACACACATATGACGCGTACGAGTCAGCGACGCTTGCACGTCGTGTGCTCTTTTCTTTTTTTTTTGAATGCAAAATACAGAATGCAGATGAAATTAAGAATTGATGAATGAACACTAATAAAAATAAAATAAAATAATACTAAGAATAAAAAGGAACAATCATACCATGGTGGGTTGTCTCCCACCTAGCACTTTGCTTTTACGTCCTTAAGTTGGACGGTCTACAAGGTCAATTTTCCGCTGCTGGTGGATCCTCCAAGAGGAAGATCTCGAGCTCCTTATTGTTCTTCATCTTCTCACCATGATACATCTTTAAGCGATGTCCATTGACCTTAATGCATTTGGAACTTGAAGGATGGCTCAGGTGAAAGACTCCATATGGCTCTGCCTTCTCTACTCTATAGGGGCCTTCCCACCTGGATCTCAGCCTGCCTGGCATGAGCCTCAGCGTTGAGTTATAAAGGAGGACTAGCTCCCTAGGTCTGAACTCTCTTCTCTTGATATGCTTGTCATGCACAGCCTTCACTTTCTCTTTATATAGTCTGAAGTTGTCATATGCTTCTAGTCGAAGGGTCTCCAGTTCTGCTAGTTGCAGCTTCCTTTCAACACCGGCCTTCTCAAATCCCATGTTGCATTCCCTTATAGCCCAGAAAGCCTTGTGTTCCACCTCCACTGGGAGGTGACAAGCCTTTCCGTATACTAGGCGGAAGGGACTCATTCCTATGGGTGTCTTGTATGCTGTTCGATAAGCCCAAAACGCGTCTACAAGTCTGGTGCTCCAGTTCTTCCTATGAGGCTTGATTATCTTCTCCAGAATGTGCTTTATCTCTCTGTTAGACACCTCTGCTTGCCCATTAGTCTGGGGATGATAAGTTGTGGCTACCTTGTGGATGATGCCATGTTTCTTTAGTAGGCCTGTTAATCTCCTGTTACAAAAGTGAGTTCCTTGATCACTCACGATTGCTCGTGGTGATTCAAAGCGACAGATAATATGATTTCTAACAAAAGAGACAACAGTGTTATCATAATCAGTATGGGCAGGAATTGCTTCCACCCATTTAGAAACATAATCTACAGCTAACAGTATATATAAGAAACCACTAGAGTTTGGGAATGGGCCCATGAAGTCAATGCCCCAAACATAAAAAATTTCACAGAATAGCATAAGCTGTTGGGGCATCTCATCCCTCTTGGATATATTACCAAACCTTTGGCATGGGGGCAAGATTTACAGAAGATAGCATCATCTTTAAAAAGAATGGGCCACCAGAATCCACAGTCTAAAATTTTTCTAGCTGTTCTTTAAGGGCCAAAATGTCCACCGCTCTCAGAATAATGGCAGGCCTCTAAAATGGACTTGAATTCTGATTGAGGCACACACCTTCTAATTATCTGGTCAGCACCATACCTCCATAAATATGGGTCATCCCATATATAGTATTTGGACTTACTTTTCAGCTTGTCCCTTTAATGCTTAGTTAAATGGGGAGGGAAGGTATGACTAACTAGATAATTAGCTATAGGTGTATACCAAGGAACTACTTTAGATATTGCGTGCAAGCTATCTAATGGAAAAGCATCATTGATATGAGTGGAGTCATCCTTAATGTGCTCAAGGCAACTCAAGTGGTCTGCCACTACATTCTGGGGACCACTCCTATCCTTAATTTCTAATTCAAATTCTTGCAGCAACAGTATCCAACGTATTAACCTTAGTTTAGACTCTTTTTTTGCTAATAAATATTTTAGAGCTGCATGGTCTGAGTACACTACCACCTTAGTACCAAGTAAGTAGGCTTGGAATTTATCTAGAGCAAAAACAATAGCCAGAAGTTCTTTTTCAGTGGTAGTGTAATTAGACTGAGCAGCGTCTAGGGTCTTAGAGGCATAAGCAATTACAAAAGGATCATTACCTTCACGCAGAGCCAGCGCCACTCCTACTGTATGGTTGGAGGCATCACACATAATCTCAAAAGGCTGGCTCCAGTCTGGTCCTCTCACAATTGGAGCTTGAGTCAAGGCGATCTTCAGCTTATCAAACGCTTCCATGTAGTCCTCACTCAGCTCAAACTCAGTATCTTTATGCAGTATTCTGGATAAAGGTAATGCTACCTTACTGAAGTCCTTGATGAATCTCCGGTAGAAACCTGCATGGCCAAGAAACGAACGGACTTCCCTCACGGAGGAGGGATAAGGCAAACTAGAAATCACATCTACCTTTGCTGGATCTACAGAAATACCAGTATTAGAAACAACATGTCCTAGTACAATACCTTGTTTTACCATAAAGTGACATTTTTCAAAATTTAATATAAGGTTTGAACTAACACACCTGTCTAATACTCTAGCTAAACTATCCAAGCAAAGGTTAAATGAATCACCATATACGCTAAAATCATCCATAAAAACTTCCATAAAGTTCTCAATAAGATCTGAGAAGATACTCATCATGCACCTTTGGAAAGTAGCCGGTGCATTACACAAGCCAAAAGGCATCCTCTTATATGTGTACGTTCCAAAGGGACATGTAAAAGTAGTCTTCTCCTGATCTTCAGGAGCTATATGAATTTGAAAATAGCCTGTATAACCATCTAAAAAGCAGTAATGTGATTCACCTGACAGGCGATCAAGCATCTGATCAATAAATGGCAAGGGGTAATGATCCTTGCGAGTAGCTTGGTTGAAGCGCCTGTAATCAATGCAAACTCTCCATGAATTCTGCACTCTAGTTGCTATGAGTTTTCCATGCTCATTCTTCACTGTTGTGACTCCAGACTTCTTGGGCACCACTTGTACTGGGCTGACCCATTCGCTATCTGAGATGGGATAGATAATATCAGCTTCTAGCAGTCTGGTCACTTCCTTCTTGACAACCTCCAAGATGGTGGGGTTCAGTCTTCTTTGGGGTTGATAGACAGGTCTTGCTCCCTCTTCTAAAAATATCCTGTGCTCATAAACTTGAGGGCTGATGCCCACTATATCTGCCAAGCTCCACCCAATTGCTTTCTTGTGTCTTCTCAGCACACTAAGCAGCTGCTCCTCCTGTTGGGAGGTGAGTTCCCTTGCAATGATAATTGGGAGCTTCTGATTATCTTCAAGGTAAGTATACTTGAGGTGGGGTGGAAGGGGCTTTAATTCCATTTTCTACTCATGGCTAGGCACTGGATCATCTAGAGCTAGTGATGATGGCAAAGTGTCCTCATTGTGTTCAGAGGGTTTTCCCACACTTGGACCGTGCTCCATGTGCATCTCTTCTACATCTTCCTGGTGGACTGCAGCTACAGTCTCATCAATGATGTCGCACTGGAAGATAGAATGATCTTCTGGGGGATACTTCATGGCTTCATCCAAGTTGAAACTGACTGCTCTGCCATCTATCTCAAAAGAGTAAGTTCCTGAGAAGGCATCTAATTTGAACTTTGAAGTCTTCAGGAATGGCCTTCCAAGCAGGATGGATGATGGTCTTCCTGAGTCATTAGGGGGCATCTCCAAAATATAGAAGTCAATAGGAAATGTGAGCCCCTTAATGCTCACCAGCATGTCCTCAGCAATTCCAACCACTGTGATTATGCTTTTATCTACCAAAACAAAATGAGCTGCCGACCTTTTTAAGGGAGGGAGCCTCAGAGCATCATATACAGACAATGGCATAATACTAACACACGCTCCTAAATCACACATACAGTCAGAAAATGTTACACCCTCAATGGCATATGTAACCATGCATGGACCCGAATCCCCACTTTTTTCTGGTATGGCACCCATTAAAGCAGATATTGAGCTACCTAAGGAAATGGTTTCTAAATCCTGTATTCTATCCTTATGCATGAATAAATTCTTTAGAAATTTTACATATTTAGGTACCTGGCTAATAACCTCAAAAAGGAGAATGGTTACCTCAACCTTTTTGAAGACCTCTACCATCTTTGGGTCAAGCTCTATCTACTTTCTGGACTTCCTAGCAAGGTGTGGAAAGGGGATAGAGATGGTGTCTCTTACAGCTTCAGCCCCCTTTGGTGCTCTATTCTCTGGTTGAGCTGCTTCTACTTCAACTGTGTCTTGTACTTCCTCCTCCTCTTCAACATCCTCTACCTCAACAATATCTTCAACTGAGATGTTTTCTTGTGAGCTTGACTCCTCATGATTCTTCTCTTGTAGTGTGGTTCCGGACCTCAAAGTGATGGCATTAATTCCACCTTTGGGGTTGGGTAAAGGTTGAGAAGGAATTGCACTGGAGCTTGAAGGCTGATTGTTAGGGGTAGATAATGAATCCATTCGGGAGATGAGAGCTTGTAAAGTGGCATTCAGACCATTTATGGTAGAGTTAAGTGTATTCTGAATGTCTTGCTGTCCTTGCGCAAGAGTGCGAAGCATCTCATCATTAGAAGAGGAAGGGGGTAAGTAATCTGAGGGGTCTGCTGTTGGTTGTTCTAAGGCGCTTGGGACTGCCTGAGGTGAGGTGCTCTGTAAAGCTAGTTTTGGTTCTGCTATTGATAGGGAGGATTCTGCTGATACCGGTTCTTCTGATTTTTATTATTATTCCACCTCTGATTTTCCTGGTTGTTGATGAGCGGATAATTTATACGCTTTTTGGCATTGTTTTTAGTATGTTTTTAGTATATTTTAATTAGTTTTTATTATATTTTTATTAGTTTTTATTTAAAATTTACTTTTCTAGACTTTACTACGAGTTTGTGTATTTTTCTGTGATTTCAGGTATTTTCTGGCTGAAATTGAGGGACCTGAGCAAAATCTGATTCAGAGGCTGAAAAAGGACTGCAGATGCTGTTGGATTCTGACCTCCCTGCACTCAAAGTGAATTTTCTGGAGCTACAGAAGCCAAATTGGCGCGCTCTCAATTGCGTTGGAAAGTAGACATCTTGGGCTTTCCAGAAATATATAATAGTCTATACTTTGCTCGAGATTTGATGGCCCAAACAGGCGTTCCAAGT
>NC_029792.2:32750491-32754318 GCF_000816755.2 Arachis ipaensis
TTTTTAGTATGTTTTTAGTATATTTTAATTAGTTTTTATTATATTTTTATTAGTTTTTATTTAAAATTTACTTTTCTAGACTTTACTACGAGTTTGTGTATTTTTCTGTGATTTCAGGTATTTTCTGGCTGAAATTGAGGGACCTGAGCAAAATCTGATTCAGAGGCTGAAAAAGGACTGCAGATGCTGTTGGATTCTGACCTCCCTGCACTCAAAGTGAATTTTCTGGAGCTACAGAAGCCAAATTGGCGCGCTCTCAATTGCGTTGGAAAGTAGACATCTTGGGCTTTCCAGAAATATATAATAGTCTATACTTTGCTCGAGATTTGATGGCCCAAACAGGTGTTCCAAGTCAGCTCAAGAATTCTGGCGTTTAACGCCGGAACTGGCATAAAAACTGAAGTTAAATGCCCAAACTGGCACAAAAGCTGGCATTTAACTCCAAGAAAAGTCTCTACACATGAAAGCTTCAATGCTCAGCCCAAGCACACACCAAGTGGGCCCCGAAAGTGGATTTTTATACTAAACACCCTAGCTTACTCATTTTCTGTAACCCTAGGTCACCAGTTTACTATAAAAACTACTTTTAGTGATTCATCTTGGACGAGATGACACTTTTACACGTTTCATATTGTATTCTCTACGGCATGAGTCTCTAAACCCCATTGTTGGGGGTGAGGAGCTCTGCTTTTCTTCATGAATTAATGCAATTACTACTGTTTTCCATTCTATCACGCTTGCTTCTATTCTAAGATATTCATTCGCACTTCAACCTGATGAATGTGATGATCCATGACACTCATCATCATTCTCATCTATGAACGCGTGCCTGAAGACCACCTCCGTTCTACCTTAGACTGAATGCATATCTCTTAGCCTCATGATTCAGATCAGAGTCTTCGTGGTATAAGCTAGAATTATTGGCGGCCATCCCTGAGATCCGGAACGTCTAAACCTTGTCTGTGGTATTCTGAGAAGGATCTGGGAAGGGATGACTGTGACGAGCTTCAAACTCGTGAGTGTTGGGCGTAGTGACAGACGCAAAAGGATCAATAGATCCTATTCCGACATGATCGAGAACTGACAGATGATTAGTCATGCGGTGACAGCGCATTTGGAACATTTTCACTTAGAGGACGGGAAGTAGCCATTGACAATGGTGATGCCCAACATAAAGCTTGCCATGGAAGGAGCCTTGTGTGCATGAAGAAGAAGATAGTAGGAAAGCAGAGATTCAGAAGACAAAGCATCTCCAAAGCCTCAACCTGTCCTTCATTACTGCATAACAAGTATTTATTTCATGTTCTTTTACTTTTTACAATTAAATCTGAGAATTATTGATATCCTGACTAAGAGTTACAAGATAACCATAGCTTGCTTCAAGCCGACAATCTCCGTGGGATCGACCCTTACTCACGTAAGGTATTACTTGGACGACCCAGTGCACTTGCTGGTTAGTTGTGCGGAGTTGCAAAAGTGTGATTGTAATTTTGTGCACCAGGTTTTTGGCGCCGTTGCCGGGGATTGTTCGAGTTTGGACAACTGACGGTTTATCTTGTTGCTTAGATTAGGAATAATTTATTTTTGTTGGTTTAGAGTCTTTTATTTGAGTTTAGTTTTATATTTTAAGTTTGGTGTCAATTGCATGATTTTATTTTCTTTTAATTTTTCGAAATTGCATGTCCTCAGTTCTTTCTTGATTTTTAAAAAAATTCTAAGTTTGGTGTCTTCTTTGTGTTTTCCTTTAATTTTTCGAAAATTTTTGTTTGATTCTCTAAAAATTTTAAGTTTGGTGTGTTTTTATACTTTTATTTACTTAAAAAATTTTTCAAAAATTTGTTCTTGGTGTTCATATTGACATTCAAAGTTTTCTTGTTTGTTCTCTGTGTTTTGATCTAAAATTTCTAAATTTAGTGTCATTTTATTGTTTTTCTCTTTCCGCATTAAAATTCAAAAATAAAAAAATACCCTTTCCTTATTTTACTCATAAATTTCAAAATTTTGCATTAATTTAGTCAAAGATTTTCAAAATCATATTTTTTTTAGTCAAGTCAATATTCTAATTTCAAAAATTGATCTTTTCAAATCTTTTTCAAAAATCAAATCTTTTTAATTTCTTCAATCATATCTTTTCAATCATATCTTTTTTTTATTTGCAATCATATCTTCTCAATTATATCTTTTTCAAAATAATTTTCAATCATATCTTCTTAATTGCTAATTCCAAAATCTTTTTAATTAAATTAATTAATTTAGTTTTCAATTTGCTTTTATTTTATTTTCTTTTCTTTTTTTCGAAATTTTATTTTATTTTCCATTTATTTTATTTTATTCTATTTTAATTTCGGTCACTTTTAATTAAATAAATAAAAAAATAATATAATTCATATCAATTCCCTTTTCTCCATCATGGACATAAGTGGAAGTGAACAGTCCAGAAGGACTCTGGGGTCATATGCTAACCCCATTTCAGCTGCATATGGGAGTATCATCTGTATACCTCCCATCAAAGTAAGCAGCTTTGAGGTAAATCCTCAGCTCATTATCATGGTGCAGCAAAATTTTCAGTATTCTATTCTTCCACAGGAAGAACCTACTGAGTTTCTGGCACAGTTCTTACAAATGGCTGACACAGTACGTGATAAAGAAGTGGATCAGGATGTCTATAGATTATTACTGTTTCCATTTGCTGTAAAAGATCAAGCTAAGAGGTGGTTAAATAACCAACCCACAACAAGCATAAAAACATGGAGACAGTTATCAGACAAATTCCTGAATTAATTTTACCCCCCAAAAAGGATGACACAGCTAAGGCTGGACATCCAAGGCTTTAAACAAGAGGGTCATAAATCCCTTTATAATGCCTGGGAGAGGTACAGAGGGATGCTAAGAAAATGCCCCTCTAAAATGTTTTCAGAGTGGGTACAATTAGACATCTTCTACTATGGGCTTACAGAAAAAGCTCAGATGTCCCTAGACCACTCAGCTGGTGGATCTATACACATGAGAAAAACAATTGAAGAAGCTCAAGAGCTCATAGATACAGTTGCTAGAAATCAACATCTGTACTCAAACAGTGAGTCCTCCATAAAAGAAGAGGCTATGGCAGTAACTACTGATCCCAATCCTCAAGAACAGATTGTTGAACTTAATCAGCAATTACTCCTTATGACAAAACAATTAGCAGAATTCAAAGAGATGCTCCAAGACACTAAAAATGCTAACAAGAATATAGAAGCACCATTGAATCAGACAAGACAGCAGCTATCTAAACAGATAACAGAAGAATGCCAAGCTGTCCAAATAAGGAGCGGGAAGACATTGAATAACTCAGCTCAAAATAGCAAAAAGTCAAGAAAGGAACAAATGACAGAGGATGACCAAACCACTACCCAAGATCCCTCTGAGGACATCAAGAGCCCAGAGAGGAATAACTCTGGCGTTCAAACGCCAGAAAAGGGGGAAAAGTTGGCGTTAAACGCCCATTCCTTGCCCAGTTCCAGCGTTCAAATGCCAGAAAAGGGTGGGAAGCTGGCGTTAAATGCTCATCCAGCACCCAACCCTGGCGTTCAAACGCCTATGAGGAATCAGACACCTGCAAGTGCTGATAGTAACCCCTCTAAGAAGGCTTTTCCAACCACTTCTGTAGGAAATAAACCTGCAGCAACTAAGGTTGAAGAATATAAAGTCAAGATGCCTTATCCTCAGAAGCTCCGCAAAGCAGAACAGGATAAACAATTTGCCCGCTTTGCAGACTATCTCAGGACTCTTGAAATAAAGATCCCGTTTGCAGAGGCACTTGAGCAAATACCCTCTTATGCTAAGTT
>NC_029792.2:32754503-32761324 GCF_000816755.2 Arachis ipaensis
CCCAAGAAGGGAGGCATGACAGTGGTTCATAATGAAAAGAATGAACTGGTTCCCACAAGAACAGTTACAGGGTGGTGTATGTGTATTGACTATAGAAGGCTCAATACAGCCACCAGAAAGGATCATTTTCCTTTACCATTCATAGACCAGATGCTAGAGAGACTAGCAGGCAATGAATGTTACTGCTTTTTGGATGGCTATTCAGGCTACAACCAAATTGCAGTGGATCCTCAAGACCAAGAGAAAATAGCATTCACATGTCCATCTGGAGTATTTGCTTACAGAAGAATGCCTTTTGGTCTGTGCAATGCACCTGCAACCTTTCAGAGGTGCATGCTCTCTATCTTCTCTGATATGGTAGAGAAGTTTCTGGAAGTCTTCATGGATGAAGACTTCTCAGTATTTGGAGACTCATTCAGCTCCTGTCTTGATCATCTAGCACTTGTCCTGAAAAGGTGCCAAGAGACTAACCTGGTATGAAACTGGGAAAAATGTCACTTTATGGTGACTGAAGGAATTGTCCTCGGGCACAAAATTTCAAGCAAGGAAATAGAGGTGGATCAAGCCAAGGTTGAGGTAATTGAGAAATTACCACCACCTGCCAATGTTAAGGCAATCAGAAGCTTTCTGGGGCATGCAAGATTCTATCGGAGGTTCATAAAGGATTTTTCAAAAATTGCAAAACCTCTAAGCAACCTGCTAGCTGCTGACACGCCATTTGTGTTCGACACAGAGTGTCTGCAGGCGTTTGAGACCCTGAAAGCCAAGCTGGTCACAGCACCAGTCATCTCTGCACCTGACTGGACATTACCATTCGAATTAATGTGTGATGCTAGTGACCATACCATTGGTGCAGTGTTGGGACAAAGGCATAACAAGCTTCTGCACGTCATTTACTATGCCAGTCGTGTTCTAAATCACGCACAGAAGAATTACACAACCACAGAAAAGGAGTTACTTGCAGTGGTTTATGCCATTGACAAGTTTAGATCCTATTTAGTAGGTTCAAAAGTGATTGTGTATACTGACCATGCTGCTCTTAAATATCTACTCACAAAGCAGGATTCAAAACCCAGGCTCATAAGATGGGTGTTGCTTCTGCAAGAGTTTGATATAGAAATAAGAGACAGAAAAGGGACAGAGAACCAGGTAGCTGATCACCTGTCCCGGATAGAACCAGTAGCAGGGGCATCCCTCCCTCCTACTGGGATCTCTGAGACCTTTCCGGATGAGCAACTTTTTACCATTCAGGAAGAACCATGGTTTGCTGACATTGCAAATTATAAAGCTGTGAGGTTCATACCCCAGGAGTACAGCAGGTTGCAAAAGAAAAAACTAATTTCTGATGCAAAGTACTACTTATGGGATGAACCATATCTCTTTAAGAGATGCGCAGACGGAATGATCCGCAGATGCATCCCTAGAGAGGAGGCACAGAAGATCCTGTGGCATTGCCATGGATCACAGTATGGAGGATATTTCGGAAGTGAGCGAACAGCCACTAAAGTCCTCCAATGTGGCTTCTATTGGCCTACTCTCTATAGAGATGCCCGAGAGTTTGTGTGTAACTGTGACAATTACCAAAGAGCTGGTAACTTGCCTCATGGTTATGCCATACCTCAACAAGGGATCTTAGAGATTGAGTTATTTGATGTATGGGGTATTGACTTCATGGGTCCTTTCCCACCATCATACTCAAACACTTACATTCTGGTGGCAGTAGACTACGTATCTAAATGGGTGGAAGCAATTGCCACACCCACTAATAATACCAAAACTGTGCTGAAGTTCCTCCAGAAACATATTTTCAGCAGATTTGGTGTTCCCAGAGTACTAATCAGTGATGGGGGCACCCATTTCTGTAATAAACAGCTTTACTCTACTATGGTTCGATATGGAATTAGCCACAAAGTAGCAACTCCGTATCATCCACAGACAAATGGGCAGGCTGAAGTCTCTAACAGAAGATTAAAGAGAATCCTGGAACGGACTGAAATTGCCCGTAGAAAGGATTGAGCAAAGAGCTTGGATGATGCTCTGTGGGCATACAGAACAACATTCAAGACTCCTATAGGAACCTCTCCATACCAGCTTGTGTATGGCAAGGCTTGTCATCTGCCTATGGAACTGGAACATAAAGCCTACTGGGCAACCAGATTCCTAAACCTGGATGCTAAGTTAGCTGGTGAGAAAAGATTGCTCCAGCAAAATGAGCTAGAGGAGTTCAGACTCAATGCTTTTGAAAATGAAAAAATTTATAAGGAAAAAGCAAAAAAGTGGCATGACAAGAAATTGTCATCCAGAGTCTTTGAGCCAGGTCAAAAAGTTCTGCTGTTCAACTCTAGACTCAGATTATTTCCCGAGAAATTAAAATCCCGGTGGAGGGGACCATATGTGATTACAGGAGTGTCACCATATGGATATGTTGAGCTTCAAGATATTAATTCTGACAAAAAGTTCATTGTTAATGGACAGAGAATCAAACATTATCTTTAAAGCAATTTTGAGCAAGAATGCTCAAAACTGAGGCTTGAATGAAGCTCAGTAAAAGTCCAGCTAAAGACAATAAAGAAGCGCTTGCTGGGAGGCAACCCAGCCATTAGCAAGTTATTTGTTTTAATTAATACTTATAGAAGTTTGATATACATTTTTCTTCAAAGGTAAATCATCAAAATTGAAGGAATTCACAGAGTTACAGAAGGATTCAGTGAAAAAAGCAGAGAAAAAGAGCTTGCTGGCAAGAAAACGCCAGTAAAGGGCATTTTGGGTGTTAAACGCCAGAATGGGTACCATTCTGGGCGTTTAACGCCAGTAAAGGTACCATTTTGGGCGTTCAGAAAAATGCCCAGTGATAAAGGGGTTTATGGCGTTTAACGCCAGCCAGGGTACCTGGCTGAGCGTTAAACGCCCATAATGGCCAACAGTTGGGCTTTAAACGCCAACAGTCCGACTTCAAATTTTTTCAAATTTTCATGTTTTGATTCATACTTTTCTGCATAAACATGTTTCAAACTTTCATCATTCACCCTCAATTTTCAAAAATTCAAACATCTTCTAAATCTCTTTTCAATTTTCTTTCAAATCCTTCCCAAATCTTCTTCAAAAACTCAATTATCTTCTTAATTTCTTTCCAAATCTTTTTCAACTCATCATATCATCTCTTAATTCTTAAATGCATAACCAAATTTTCAGATTTAACATCTTTATATCTTTTTTAATTACAAATCTCATCTTTTTCATATCATGATTTTATTTTCTTCCATCAATCATATCTCTATGTCATATCTCTTTCAAATTTTTCGAAATCCCTCCCCTCCTATAAATATACATTCGGCCATCCCCTCCTCTCCACCATTCGAAATTGCCTCTTCTCCTCTCTCTCCCCTTTCCTTTCTTTTGCTTGAGGGCAAGCAACCCTCTAAGTTTGGTGTGTTTTTCCGTGATCACTGAGCTAAGACTCATCAAGATCATGGCACCTAAGGGAAAACAAACCAAATCAAGAGGCAAGAAAGAGAATACTCCAAAGAGTCTTTGGAATCAAGAGAGGTTCTTAACCAAAGAACATGCAGACCATTACCACAAAATAATGGGTCTGAGGTCAGTGATCCCGGAAGTTAAATTCAATCTAAAAGAAGATGAATATCCGGAGATCCAAGAGCAAATTCGAAACAAAGGATGGGAAATTCTAGCCAATCCTGAGACAAAGGTTGGAAGAAACATGGTTCAGGAATTCTACTCAAATCTGTGGCTGACAGATAAGCAGAAAATAACTGGAACCGCCTTTCACACCTATCGAACCATGGTCAGAGGGAGGCTTATTTACTTCCATCTGGACAAAATAAGAGAGGTCTTCAAATTGCCTCAACTACAAGATGATCCAGAATCCTTTAATAGGAGAATGGTAAGAGTAGATAAGGGGTTGGATCAAGTTCTAGAGGACATATGCCTCCCTAGAACTAAGTGGATAACCAATTCAAAAGGTGTCCCAAACCAACTCAAGAGGGGAGATCTCAAACTAGTTGCAAGAGGCTGGCTGGACTTCGTTAGGCGTTCTATATTGCCCACTAGCAACCGCTCTGAGGTCACTGTCAAAAGAGCAGTGATGATCCATTGTATTATGCTTGGAAAAGAAGTGGAGATTCATCATCTGATTTCTTGTGAGATTTACACAATTGCAAACAAGAACTCTACTGAAGCCAAACTGGCCTATCCAAGCTTAATTTCTCTGCTATGTAAAGATGCTGGGGTAAGGATGGGAGTAGATAAATTCATCCCAATCGAACACCCAATCACTAAGAAGTTAATGGAAGGACAAGTTCAAGACAACTCCATAAGAAGGAGGGCGCAGGAGTTCCTCCCAAAAATTCCTAAAATTGACTACTGGACCCACCTAGAAGCATCTGTTACCAAGCTGCAAGAAGCTATGGAACAACTTAAGGAAGAACAGCAGAATCAAAACTGCATGCTCTGCAAACTGCTAAAGGAACAGGAGAAGTAGGGGCGTGAGCTAAAGGAGCTGAAGCACCAGAAGCTCTCCCTTGAATGACCAAGCACCGCACAGATTGAGGGAGCATCCACTTCTCAAAATCAAGGTTGTTGAGTCCTAACTCTGTGATAACCTTTATTATTAAGAGTCTATTTTAAGAGTCATTTATTTTTCTATTTTTTTTTATTTTTTGTCTTTTATTATTATGGGTCTGCTCTTATATTTATTTTTGAGTCTTATTTTTATTCCATAATTAATAAAATTTAAAGTTTATGTCTTAAAGCTATGAATGTCCTATGAATCCATCACCTTTCTTAAATAAAAAAAGTGTTTTTAATTGAAAAAGAAAAAGAAGTGCATGAATTTTGAATTTTAAAATAGTTTAATTATTTTGATGTGGTGGCAATACTCTTGTTTTTTGAATGAATGCTTGAACAGTGCATATTTTTGAATTTATTGTTTATGAATGTTAAAATTGTTGGCTCTTGAAAGAATGATGGAAAAGGAGAAATGTTATTGATAATCTAAAAAATCATAAAATTGATTCTTGAAGCAAGAAAAAGCAGTGAAGGTGTCAAGTGAAAACTTGAGATTGAGCGGTTAAAGTCATGGTCCAAAAGCAAAAAGAGTGTGCTTAAGAGCTCTGGACACCTCTAATTGGGGACTCTAGCAAAGCTGAGTCACAATATGAAAAGGTTCACCCAGTTATGTATCTGTGGCATTTATGTATCCGGTGGTAATACTGGAAAACAAAATGCTTTGGGTCACGACCAAGACTCATAAAGTAGCTGTGTTCAAGAATCAACATACTTAACTAGGAGAATCAATAACACTATCTGGATTCTGAGTTCCTATAGAAGCCAATCTGTGGTTTTCTGTATTGGTTTTGGTTAGTGTTTTGATGGTTTATGTTTCTAGAATTGTTTTGGTTTCAGTTTCTCTGCCAAGGCTGCTGGTTTTGATTGTGATTATCTCCCCACCTCAAATTGGGGTGGTTCCTCCAAGATGAGTTGTAGGTATCTCCATGGAACTCATTTTGTCCGACTCCTTGGTTGTGCATGTATTGGACTTGCTCAGGTTGTTGCTCTTCATAGCTTTCCTCATTCTGCCCCCATCTAGCTGATGGTTGATTAGTTTTGTTCACTGCTGCAACTTGAAGACCATCAATCCTCTTGGTCATCATCTCTATTTATTGTTGAATCTGTTGATGCATCATCTTGTTTTGAGCTAAAATGGTATCCACACCTTCTAGCTCCAATACACCCTTCCTTTGAGCTGGTTGGTGATGAGCAGATAATTTATACGCTTTTTGGCACTGTTTTTAGTACGTTTTTAGTATATTTTAATTAGTTTTTATTATATTTTTATTAGTTTTTATTTAAAATTCACTTTTCTGGACTTTACTATGAGTTTGTGTGTTTTTCTGTGATTTCAGGTATTTTCTGGCTGAAATTGAGGGACCTGAGCAAAAATCTTATTCAGAGGCTAAAAAAGGACTGCAGATGCTGTTGGATTCTGACCTCCCTGCACTCAAAGTGGCTTCTTGGGAGCTACAGAAACCCAATTGGTGCGCTCTCAATTGCGTTGGAAATTAGACATCCTGGGCTTTCCAGCAATATATAATAGTCCATACTTTGCCTGAGATTTGATGGCCCAAACAGGCGTTCCAAGTTAGCTCAAGAATTTTGGCGTTTAACGCCGGAACTGGCATAAAAACTGGAGTTAAACGCCCAAACTGGCACAAAAGCTGGCGTTTAACTCCAAGAAAAGTCTCTACACATGAAAGCTTCAATGCTCAGCCCAAGCACACACCAAGTGGGCCCCAGAAGTGGATTTTTTACACTAAACACCCTAGCTTACTCATTTTCTGTAACCCTAGATCACCAGTTTACTATAAAAACTACTTTTAGTGATTCATCTTGGACGGGATGACACTTTTACACGTTTCATATTGTATTCTCTATGGCATGAGTCTCTAAACCCCATTGTTGGGGGTGAGGAGCTCTGCTGTTCTTCATGAATTAATGCAATTACTACTGTTTTCCATTCTATCTTGCTTGCTTCTATTCTAAGATATTCATTAGCACTTCAACCTGATGAATGTGATGATCCGTGACACTCATCATCATTCTCATCTATGAATGCGTGCCTGATAACCACTTCCGTTCTACCTTAGACTGAATGCATATCTCTTAGCCTCATGATTCAGATCAGAGTCTTCGTGGTATAAGCTAGAATTATTGGCGGCCATTCCTGAGATCCAGAACGTCTAAACCTTGTCTGTGGTATTCTGAGTAGGATCTGGGAAGGGATGACTGTGACGAGCTTCAAACTC
>NC_029792.2:32761349-32764432 GCF_000816755.2 Arachis ipaensis
ACCGATTAGTAGACAGCCAAGAGCTAGTACAGCCTTATCCTAGATAACTAGGAAAAGTGCGGTGACAGCGCATTTGGAACATTTTCACTGAGAGGACGGGAAGTAGCCATTGACAACGGTGATGCCCAACATAAAGCTTGCCATGGAAGGAGCCTTGCGTGCATGAAGAAGAAGATAGTAGGAAAGCAGAGATTCAGAAGACAAAGCATCTCCAAAGCCTCAACCTGTCCTTCATTACTGCATAACAAGTATTTATTTCATGTTCTTTTACTTTTTACAATTAAATCTGAGAATTATTGATATCCTGACTAAGAGTTACAAGATAACCATAGCTTGCTTTAAGCCAACAATCTCCGTGGGATCGACCCTTACTGACGTAAGGTATTACTTGGACGACCCAGTGCACTTGCTGGTTAGTTGTGCGGAGTTGCAAAAGTGTGATTGTAATTTCATGCACCAGTTGTCTCTGCCTCCTCTGTCATAGTTGTCCCTCCACCCTTGGTTGAAGTTATCTTGCCAACCTTGGTTATAGTTTCCACCTTGGTTATAATTGCCGCCTTGTTGGTAGCATCCTTGCTTCGGGCGGTCTTAGAAATTATGAGTAGCTGCCAAGGTGTTGTCTTCTTGCTGGAGCTGCGGACACTCATCAGTGTAATGAGTATAACAGGCACATATTCTGCACACCCTTTGAGGAACCAACTGTTGACTCTGTTGTGGTGGGGGAGGCTGAGGTTGTTGTTTATTCAGCTGTAGCTGCTTCAGTATGTTGGTCATCTCTCCTAGAGTCTGTGTGAGAGCAGCAATCTCACTGCTAGAGGAAACTTCTGCAATGGCTTTGGGATGGTTGTTCCTATGCCTAGCATTCCAGGTAGACTCAGCTAGATCAGCGATCAGCTGCCACGCTTCTGTTGCTGTCTTGTACTTCTTCAGAGAGCCATTGCTTGCAGCATCTAATGTAGTTTTATCCTGAGGCTTCATGCCTTGTGTGAAGTAGCTGATCAATTCCATCTGGTCAATCTTGTGGTGAGGGTATAAGTCCAAGAGATTCCTGAAGCGTTCCTAGTATTCATAAAGGGTCTCTGACTCGCCTTGGATAATGCAAGAAATCTCTTTCCTCAGTCTATCTGTAACTTTAGCTGGAAAGTATTTTCCAGGAACTCTCTTCTAAGCAGATCCCAGTTGGTAATGACTGCTTCAGGTTGAGTGTAGAACCAATTCCTTGCCTGTCCCTAAAGAGAAAACGGGAAGGCATATAGCCAAATAGTAGTCTCTTCTGTACCATGACGTCTAGTAGTTGAGCAGGATGTCTGAAAATCCCTGAGGTGCTTGATAGGCTCTTGAGCAGGTAAGCCATGAAACTTGGGTAGTAAGTTGATTAGCGCAGTCTTCAGTTCAAAATCTGCAGCCAGATTTGGGTGACGCGCTTGATACGATTGCAGTGTAAAGTCTGGAGCTCCTGCTTCCTGTAGAGTAATCCTTCTGGGCTCCGCCATATTACCTGCACGTGAATCAATAGAATTAGTAAAAAAGGAGCTAGTTTCTCCCTCAGATGGCGCTTCAGATTCGCCCTCTGATGAGATTGGTGAATTGGCGAGAACCACTTCACCACCCTCAGAGGCTAACCGACGTCGAGCTCGCCTAATACGTGAAATAGTTCTTTCAATTTCAGGATCAAACGTGGCTAAGCTTGGATCAGGCAGTGAACGCGTCATTCAATAAAAGAAACATACAGCTCATGGTAAATAAGTAAAATAAAAATATGCAAAGATTAAAAATATGTACACCAACCAATAATTTAGCACACAATTGCAACTCCCCGGCAACGACACCAAAAATTGACGTGGCAAAAATTAGCCGATTAAGAATTTATAGAGAAAACATCGTTGTGATAGCACGGAAACTTGTCTCTTAACAATTTTCCTTCGGCAAGTATACCGAATTGTCGTCAATTAAAAACTCACAATAGAGTGAGGTCGAATCCCACAGGGATTGATTGGTCAAGCAACTTTAATTAGAGGAATGTTCTAGTTGAGCGAAGCAAAATTTGGTTTGAGAGTTGCAGGAAATTAAATGGCGGGAAAGTAAATAGCAGAAAATGTAAAAGCTGGAAGTAAAGAGCTGAAAGTAAATGACGGAAAGTAAATTGCAGAATTGTAAATGGGAATGGGGAAGATGCTCATGAAAGTAAATTGTAGAAATTAAAGAGAATGGGTAAGATCAGAAATGGGGATTCATTGGGCTTAGGAGATGTTGCATTCTCCGGATCAAGTTTATTTTCATCTCTTCCTCAATCAATGCATTCATTGATCTCCTTGGCAATCTTAAGTGATCGAATTCCAATTCCTTGGTAATTCAATCTCTCAAATCTTGATCAATAGCCAATTCCTTGGTCAATTGCTCATGAGAAGAGATGAAGTATGGTCACTGATTATACCACATGCATTCCCAAATCAAGTGTTGTTAGGATTATAGTCACCATACCCAACCAAACCCAATTTGGTCCAACATAAGAAAGCATTTCTAGCATGATCTCTTCATTCCTCTTCCAAGGTTCAGAAGAGATCCAAGTATGAATAGCATCTTTTCCAAGATAACTACCCAATTAGATGAAGATTGAAAGCTTTCTAGTAAAATCAAGAGAAAAGATAGAAGAAGAGTAATGAAAATTAGTATTGATCCATCAAATTACAACAGAGCTCCCTAACCCAATGAAAGGGGTTTAGTTGTTCATAGCTCTGAAAATGGAAAACAAAGATGGAAAATACATTCTGAAAAATAAAACTAGAAGCGCAGAGAAAGTAAAATTATACAGAGAGTAGTTCTCCAAAGTTCCAACTTCCCCTCCCCCAAAAAGGTGCTTCCTGATTCAAAACTAACCCTATATATACTACTCTTCTGATCTTCTAGTTTATTCTTCAAGTCTTGGATATGGGCCTTTGGATCTTGAGTTTGAAGCAGTTATCTTCTGCAGTGGGCTTAGCTTTACTTGCAGAGAGAAAGTGTGAAGTAGGAAGGGTCTTTAGCTCAAGACGTTAGTGGCGTTAACGTTAAGTGAGAGTGTGGGTTCGAGAACGTTAGTGACA
>NC_029792.2:32764681-32774040 GCF_000816755.2 Arachis ipaensis
TCCACGTTAACTAAGTTAACGTGGCTTCTAACGTGGTAATGATAGCCATCTCCAACGTTAGTGACAAAGGTGAGTGTCACTAACGTTGGCTCATCATCCTATCCTCAACGTTAGCTTCCACGTTAACTAAGTTAACGTGAGAGTTAACGTAGCTCATGGTGGCTCATTGTGGCTCATTCCAACGTTAGTGACAAAGGTGAGTGTCACTAACGTTGGCGATTGTTTGCTTTCTCCACGTTAACTTCCACGTTAACTAAGTTAACGTGGGAGTTAACGTAGCTCAAGGTGGCTTAGTCCAACGTTAGTGACAATGGTGAGTGTCACTAACGTTGGCCATTCATTTGCTTCCCAACGTTAGAGTCCACGTTAACTAAGTTAACGTGGAAGCTAACGTGGCCAATATGAGCTTGGTCCAACGTTAGTGACAAAGGTGAGTGTCACTAACGTTGGCTCCATTTTCTTTCTTCCACGTTAGAGTTCACGTTAACTTAGTTAACGTGACTCTTAACGTGGGCTACGATGGCTTCGAGGGCGTTATTGGCGATTACTTTTCTCATTAACGTTGCAAGCTAGCTCCCATTCCACATTGGTGGTTGACGAGAGGACTTTTGCGTGGTCTATAAAATTGCGGATAAATCCTCGTTGCAAGTATAGTTTCTAAACCTTCAAAAGTCCTTTCGTACAAACGTGTTGGGTGTCACAAGTAACAAACCCCTTTAAAAATTGTTAACCGAGTATTCAAACCTCGGGTCATCTTCTCAAGGAACTGCGAGGAAGTATGTTCTTATTATTGGCTATAAAGGTTGTAATCGGGGTTTAGAAGATGAGAAGCAAGTAATTTGAATGACAGGTAAAGTAAATGGCAATTAAAAATAAATAAATACTGTAAAGCAAACTTTTGGCAAGGTAAGAGAAGGTGGAGGTCCAACGTAGTTATCTCTCTCAACTATAAGGAAAGTTGAATCTAAACTCCACTTGATCAACCTGTACTAGGGCAAAGGAAAGTCAAGGGACTAATTAAATTGACCTTTGAATCCTATTTATTTCCTAAGAAAAGGTTGGGATTACTTAAGTTCAGCTCAATTAGCAAGATAACGATTATCAATTATGTTGAGTTTAATAACTGTTGAGTTACTAAATTCTTAACCAGAACCAAAAGGGGAAAAAGTAAAATTGCTGGAATAATAAAAATATCCTTAGATGGGAAGCAATGGTAGCTTAAATCAAAGAGAACAATCATAACTTGAAAATACCTCAATTATCATTAATTCAAATAACAATCTATAACATGGAAGAATTCTTAGATCCAATTGTAAAGGTAAATAGCCAACTCAGATATTGAAATAAATAAATAAAGTGAAAGGGAAGTTTAAAACAAAGAAATATAAAACCTGGATTGAGAGTCACTCTTAAAATAAGAAGAATTCCTAAATCCTAAGAGAGAGAGAGAGAAGATCTCCCTCTCAACTAAATCTAAATTATTGAAAAGTAAAATATGCGAGCTCCCTTTGAATGGGTGCATTCCCACACTTTATAACCTCTGGTCTATGCTGTCTGTACTTGGATCTGGGCCAAAAAGGGCTTCAGAAATCGCTGGGGGCGCATTCTGTAAATTCTGATATGTGGCCTCTATCACGCGTCCGCGTGGGTCACGCGGTCGCGTCATTTGGAGCTTTTCCTTGCCACGCGGTCGCGTCAGTCATGCGACGCGTCATATGCGTTCTGCTTAGGTCGCGCGGTTGCGTCAGTCATGCGGCCGCGTCGCTGCTGATTCGTGCTTGGCACGCGATCGCATCATTCATGCGATTGCGTGGATACCAGTTTCCTTAAAGCTCCGTTTTGCTTTCTCCTTCCATTTTATATGTTTTCTTTTCCGTCCTTTAAGTCATTCTGCCTTAGAAAATCTGAAACTACTCAACACACTAATCACGGCATCGAATGGAAATAAAGGTAATTAAATTAATTAATTTTAAAGCTTAGGAAACATGTTTTTTCATTTACATCACATAATAAGGAAGGGAAAGTAAAATCATGTAATTAATGTGAATAAGTGGGTGAAGAATTGTATAAATCACTCAAATTAAGCACAAAAGAACTCATGAAATATGGGTTTATCAACTTCCCCACACTTAAATACTAGCATGTCCTCATGCTAAATCCAAGGTAAATAATTAAGGTTAAAGTGATGGAATGTCATGCAATGCAACCTAATTTAAATGCAACTACCTAAATGAATGATGCATCATGCAATTCTAACTTATTCACTCATATATAAAGCTTACATGTAGTCAAGTTAATTCCCATTCTCAAGGAGTCATGTATATATATATATATATTGCCAACCCTTAAATAATAAAGCAATTTAGCAAATGAGATGGGAAAGAAAACATTGTACAAACTTGCAAAACAATTAGTAAATTAAGTACAGATATATGTTGATGAGTTATTGAACCCTCACTGGATTTTGTGTTTACTCTTTAGTCACTCAGTGTTTATTGGGTTTATTCACTCCATTTTTCTTTTTATTCTTAATTTCCATAGCTCTGTTCTTCATCTAACCAATCAACAATTATAGAATACAGTCATACCAAAAAGTCATGAGGTCTTTAATTGAGGTTGTAATGGGGCCAAGGTAAAGGGTAAGGATTTATGTATAGGGTCAAGTGAGCTAATAAGTGAATCCTTAATTAGACTAAGATCTCACCTAACATACATATTTAGTAAAACAAAAATTTCTTTACCTATTTTCCCATATTATCCCACTTATTGTTACATGCTCATGTTTCACTTTTTGCTTTTTCTATTCCATGTGCATTGCTTTTATTTTGCATTGGGGAATTTCTTTTGTATCCCCTTTTAATAAATGCTGAAAAATAACTCTTTTTTTTTAAGGCACATGGAAATTAAAGCACTTTGATTTTCTCATGAACATGCTTCCCAAATTTATTTTATTTCTTTTAACTTCTTTACCTTTTTGTTTCTATCATCCATGTTCCCAAAAGTTTTCCCACATTTAACTCTATTCATGATTTTCTATCTTAAGCTAACCAAGGATTCACTTGGGATTTTCTTTTGTTTTTCTGCTTAAGGCTAGTAATTTGGCTAAATAGAATAAAGGGGTTTTAAAAGGCTCAAGGGGGCTAACAAGGGTGATGTAAAAGGTAGGCTAATTTGGGGTGAGTGAGCTAAAATCAAATGATGGCCTCAATCATTCTCTTGGTATGTATCTATTCTATATTCTATAATTGGACATATAGATTAAAGCAAAGGAAAGAACATCAGAATAAAAAGAGATGAAACACACAGAAATGAAATTATGGTTTGAATGCAACCATACAATTTAAGCTCAAGACTCACAGGCTGTGTGTTCTCTAACTCAAGCATCATATATCAGTTATATATTGTATGCAGGTTTAGTTAAAAATTCCCATTATTCTCATAAAAAAATTATTTAGGGTGGCTTTTAAAGTTTTAATGTTCCTCCTTGATGAAATGTTATCAGCTTAACTACATCATGTAATGCTATATACAAGGTTTATGGATTTAAATCTGATATGTTCAATTTCCTAGCTTACTTCCTTTTTATATTTTTCAATTTAAACTATACTATCTTATGCTAAAAAGGGTAAACTATACTAACTAATCCACTAATAAATCAGAATTGTAAACTAAACTAAATAACTAAAATAAACTAAATGGCTAAAATATGAACTAAAGATGCAAAATGCAGAGAATAGAGTAAAAATACATAAAAGCAATGTATAAGTACTCAGAAAATAACAGTAAAAGGAAAAATACAGAAAAATATCCAAAATAAAAGAAAAAGTATGTAGTGGTTCACCAAAATAAACGCCAGAGATGGCGACCTCCCCACACTTAAAAGGAAGCGTCGTCCTCGTTGCTCAATCAAGCCGGGTGTGAAGGAGTGTCATCACTGGGAGGGATGGTAGCTGGAGTCTCAGTGGTGGTGGTGGGCTGAGGGTCTGGCTGCTGTGGAGGAGGTGCTGACTGAAACGGGATCTCAAGATCCGCAGCCTCAATCTGATGTGGGATCGCTGCCTGTGGTGCGGCTGGTGCTACCCTTCCCTGGGGATGGGTCTCTGCCTCGGGCGCATCCGCCTCCTCCTCAGATGCCTCGGACGGTGTGTCGGGCTCGGAGGGGATGTCACCGGATCGTATCATCAACTTTAGGTGCTCATAGCGCCGCTTGTTGCGACGCTCCATCTGGTCAAGTCGTCGAAACAAGCGGTGCACCAGATGATAGACGGGCTCTGTGGCAGGTGGAGGTGCAGTGGTGGTAGCAGGGGTAGGTGGTGCAGCAGTGGAGGAAGAGGGTCCAGCAGACGGTGGGGCTGACTCATCAGTAGCAGCGAATGGTGGTGGTCTGTGGCCCAAGGCTAAGAAGTTTCGGCTGTGCAGAATGATCTTCCTGCAATCCGCCGCTGGTGGTCTCTCATCGGCAGCCTCCCATGGCACGTCAGCTCGACGGCCAAGCTGAGTAACTAGATATGGAAAGGGGAGGGTGCCTCGGACGTGGACCCTGGCCATATAGTGCCGAATGAAATGTGGCAGATAAAGGTCCTTACCCTCCAGCACACACCAAAGGAGGGTGATCATAGCAGCCGGGATCTCCGTCTCGTGAGTACTCGGCATCACATAATTACTCAAGATCTGATGCCATAACCGAGCCTCATCATTTAAGTATGCTCTCTTGATCCCTCTAGGCATGGTAGTATCCTGACCCATCTCCCAAGGAACAGTCGGGTCGAGAGCTATCCGTGCCTTCACGGCATCCCAATCAAACAGCATCTGACGCATGTCCTCCTCAGCCTTTGAATAACCATCAGGCTGATCGGACTTGGCTGGGAGCCGGAGAATGTCCTCTAAGGCCTCTTCAGTGACCAGAATTTGTTTTCCTCTCAGGTGCACTGCATCTAGGGTAGTGAGATAGTAGTTGTAGTAGAATTCCCGTACCCAAGATGAATTGACCTCTGTCAGTGTTCTTTCCAGAAAGAACCAGCCCCTTTACTTGATTTGCTCAGTGGTGTACTGCTGGAGAGCTTCTGGAATCTTCGGAGTTCGTTCCAGGTATAGATTTCTGGAGTTTGCAAAAGCCGGGTACTTCAGCTCAAAGTACCGGTTTGCAAATTTTATAGGATGATTCACAGGGAGCAACTGGTCAGCCTTTTCCTGCTGTGTGAAGTTCTTCTCCCGCCATGAAGAATCGTGCATTAGAGCAATGATGGATTGGGAGGAATCTCCTCTCTTGCGCTTGCCAGTAGCCTTGCCTTTTCCTTTCCTCTGTGAGGCAGACATCCTGAAAAACAGAAAATCAGGATATGTATAAAAATAGGAAAGCAATTAGGCAATTAAACTAAGGAAACTCAAAGCGGCAAAGGAGAAGTAAAATAAGGAAAATGAGTATATGAAATATGATTGAATTTATGTTAAATGGAAAAATAATCAATATGCCATGGTTAGAAAGTTAGAGGAAAGTGAAAATAATCAGAAAAGAGATTAAAAGGGTTAATATGGTTAGAATTTGAAAAAGAAATTAGTAAATTAAAATTAGTGAGTTAGTAAAGTGCGGGTTAAGGTAAGTGGCACAGAAAAATTCCATATAACAAGGATTCACAGGTAAGAATAGAAGTACTCATAATCGAACAAGGAAAGCAGGGTGATGCTGATTCGAATAGAAACAAAGAAAGCAAAAATTGGAATCAGTGAATCACAAATGCAGTTTATGAACCAGGAAATTAAAGAGGATAAGAATGTCTGCCATAGCATTCATGAAATGGTTTGGGTAAAGTAGAGTAAAACAGAGTTCAGAAATGCCAAACCAAAACATGAATGAAAAAAATTTTTTTTTTTAAAAAATTTGGGTAGCATTCCGGCTAAAATTGGATTATCCCGGAAAATAAACAGCAATCATAGCAGTTCATATGAATTAAAAACTAGCTGTAGTTACCAGCAATGAATAGAAACAAGAAAATTTAGAGTAACAAGCAGCAATTGCAAGAAATCACAACATATGAACGAGGTCACAGGAACAGCAAAATTGTAGTTATGATAAAACATAAACAAGAACAGTGCAAGTAAACAGACCTAGATCCACTAACCAGAGCCTAAGCTACCTAACAACCTAAAAATCCACTACAGCATGCATATCTATCTATCCTAATGATGAACAGAAACGAAAAGAAATTACAGGGTGGCGCGGTGGTGAGCAGTGGCGGAGGAGGAGGAAGAAAGAAGAAAGAAGAAGAAAGAAGGGGGAAGGAGGAAGGGGGGTAGGTGGCGGCGGCGTCTGGGTGGTCGGCGGCGTCTGGGTGGTGCTGGGTGGTGGTTGGAGGGAGAGGGAGCAGAGAGGGAGAAGAGGGTTGGGGGTGGGGCGGCTTCGCGACTGATAGAGTTTGCGGGCTGGGGGGTTTATATTTTCGAATCCACGCGGCCGTGTGGGGCACGCGGTCGCGTGGTTGGGACGAAAATGGGAGTGACGCGATCGCGTGGGGTGCGCGATTGCATGAGAGAGGGGAAAAGAAGGGTGACGCGATCGCGTCGCTGGAATTTGTGCTAAACGCACGACTCCAGCGCCGTTTTAGCGCAACTCTCTGTCTCCTTTTGGGGTGATGTGCAATCCATGCGACGCGATCGCGTCGCTCACGCGGTCGCGTGGGATTGGTATTGTGCAAGTGACGCGATCGCATGGGGCATGCGATCGCGTGGGCCAATTTGTTCGAAACGCATAAAGGCCGCACGATTCCAGCCTAACTTTCTGTTCGTTGGATTCTTACGCCGATATATATATCACGCGGCCGCGTGGGTCACGCGGTCGCGTGGGTGTTGTTTTTCGCAATATGACGCGATCGCATGGGGCATGCGGTCACGTCGTGCACCCTTTTTTTTTATGCATGAAAAATGCAGAATGCAATGATTAACATGAATGTTATGCATGATTCCAGGTTTAATAAATTGAAATGAAAAAGGAAAAATGAAAGCAATTAGACCATACCATGGTGGGTTGTCTCCCACCTAGCACTTTTAGTTAAAGTCCTTAAGTTGGACATTGGAGGAGTATCCTGTTATGGTGGCTTATGTTTAAATTCGTCCAAAAATCTCCACCAGTGCTTGGAATGCCAATAGCCTCCGGGGTCCCAAACTAGGCATGCAAAGCTTTCGAACAGCTTTAAATATATTGTTAGGCTCCCGGGATGACAAATGTCAGAATAAACTCCAGGATTCCAAGCCTTGCTTTTAAATCCGCCTCCGTCTTGATCTACATGTCTCCATTCGGGCGGGTTAAAAAGTAGAATCTCACCTTGGTGACCAAACGTTTTCCGTGATCCATGCAGTTGAGCATGATACCAATCCGTGTACTTCGAGGTGAAGCGTGGAACCTTATTGAACCTTGTGCACCAGCTCTGAGTACGAGCCATTTCCCTCTTACTCTTAAAGCCGCAGAGAGCTCTAAGCTGGCCATCTGTTTCAAGCAAACCATATTCAAGTGAATAAGTAAAGTTATAAGTTAAGGATTGTACCCACTTGAAGCTTGTATTAGGTGGTAATGGCCTTGGAATAGGTGTTTTTGGTGGTTCTTCAAGTTCCGTTTCCTTGTGCTCTTCTGTGAATTCCTCCACTTCTTTGCAAAGATCTTCAATTGTATCTGTGTCTTGGTCAAAGTCTTCTGTATCTTCCTCATCACTTGAGTCATAGATTGGAGGTTGAGAGAAATCTACCTCCGCATCATCTTTATATTCACTTGGGGAAGATTCTTCGATCTCAGAGAATTCACTTGCGGATGCAAGTTCATCACCAAGAGAGCTAGACTTGTGACCATCATCATCAAGGGAATTTGCTTCTTGGATTATTCCGTCTGATTCTTCATAAATGACTTGCCTTGGAGATTGTACAGTATCCTCCTTAGCATTAACTGTAGCATTCTGGATGGAGTTTTCCTCAATTCTGGATTCCCATGGAAGTTCAGCATCTCCTAGATCTTCAACCAACTATTCTTCTTGAACAAAGACAGCTTCTTCTAATTGTTCTAGTACAAATTCATTCTCTGTCTTGTCTACTGAAGTTTCTGGCATCTCCTTCATGCTACGCTCTTCATTGGGCTGTCCACATGGAGCTGTGGTTGATCCTGGTATATTTGAGCGCCTAGAAGCCCATTGAATCATCGCTTGCTCCAGTTGTTTAATGGTTGTTTGAAATTTAATTACTGTTTCCCTTAGGCGATCCTCTGCTTCTTGGGTTGCTGGACTTGGACATGATACAAAGGAAAGTGGTGGTGATTGGGAGCGATTTAATTGGTATTGGGGTAAGGAAGGATCATATGGTGGCGAATGGTGAAGAGAAGCTTGTGAGTGTGGTGGTTCGAGGTTGTAACTTCTATTTCCTTTAACAATATTAGAACCAAACTCAAAGCGAGAGGGGTGAGAGTTCATAGTAGCAATTAAAGATAAAAAGGAAAAACAGAAAATAAATAAGCAAGCAAAAGAAAAATATTTACAATAACCAATAATAAGGCACACGTTAGCAGTTCCTCGGCAACGGCGCCATTTTGACGAGAGGACTTTTGCGTGGTCTAGAAAATTAAATAACTGTTGAGTTACTAAATTCTTAACCAGAACTAAAAGGGGAAAAAGTAAAATTGCTGGAATAATAAAAATATCCTTAGATGGGAAGCAATGGTAACTTAAATCAAAGAGAACAATCATAACTTGAAAATACCTTAATTATCATTAATTCAAATAACAATCTATAACATGGAAGAATTCTTAGATCCAATTGTAAAGGTAAATAGCCAACTCAGATATTGAAATAAATAAATAAAGTGAAAGGGAAGTTTAAAACAAAGAAATATAAAACCTGGATTGAGAGTCACTCTTAAAATAAGAAGAATTCCTAAATCCTAAGAGAGAGAGAGAGAGAAGATCTCCCTCTCAACTAAATCTAAATCATTGAAAAGTAAAATATGCGAGCTCCCTTTGAATGGGTGCATTTCCACACTTTATAACCTCTGGTCTATGCTGTCTGTACTTGGATCTGGGCCAAAAAGGGCTTCAGAAATTGCTTGGGGCGCATTCTGTAAATTCTGATACGTGGCCTCTGTCACGCGTCCGCGTGGGTCACGCGGTCGCGTCATTTGGAGCTTTTCCTTGCCACGCGGTCGCGTCAGTCATGCGACCGCGTCATATGCGTTCTGCTTAGGTCGCGCGGTTGCGTCAGTCATGCGGCCGCGTCGCTGCTGATTCGTGCTTGGCACGCGATCGCGTCATCCATGCGATCGCGTGGATACCAGTTTCCTTAAAGCTCCGTTTTGCTTTCTTCTTCCATTTTATATGTTTTCTTTTCCG
>NC_029792.2:32777166-32778065 GCF_000816755.2 Arachis ipaensis
AAAGCTTGCTTGTCCCTAAGCAAGTACTGGAACAAGAGAATGATGAATGAAATGCCAAGAGAAATGAGTCATTATTGTGGAAGTCATGTCCTTGGTTTTATGGTGGTTTCATGCATAGCAACTTAGGTTCATTCCTTCACTGGCTTTCAGACCTTTATCATGTCCTGGAATACTCACTTAATGGCACCCTATGAGACTCTTATTCATTGATCCTTTTATTGTTTTCAGGGCTTATTTGTGTTCTTAGGCTAAGTGCTCTGTGAGGGGGCGAGTCTTTAAGATAAGCTTTCAGCCAGCACTCCCGAACCAGTTGGTTCAAGGTGCTAGGTGTTAAGACACCCCTAAGGACTTACTCCCTCAAGTCTCTTTCCCCCATACATACACACCACAGGCACATGGTTTGTTTATTTTCTTTCTTGAGACCTTGGTGTCCAGCACCTCTTTGGGTTACTAAATATTCTGTAGCAAGGTTGCTCTTGATAGTGGATTTTCAGTTGATAATCCCGGGTTAGTTAACCCAAGTTACCAAGTGATGAAGCACTCCTACGAACTTATTCATCCAAGCAGATCCTTGGTACAGGAGTACCACAGACACATCTCTCAAGTTTCAAACCCTTGGTACCTAGCCTTATTCTTTATTAACTTTTCTTTCTTTTTCAACTCTTATGGTTCTTTTCCCCTTTTTCTTATTAGGATCTTGTTATTTAGCTAGTCTCATGGGGTGTGTTTCAAGCATATGATTCAGGACAGATAGTTGGCTTTCCACCCTTGTTGGTGAACCAACTTAGCTAACTTATCACCATATCACACACTAAGGAACTTACTCCACAATATGAACTCTAATCTGGTCTTTGATAACAAATATTCTCTTTTTATTTGATTCAAAAGGAGACAAGCAA
>NC_029792.2:32784693-32795946 GCF_000816755.2 Arachis ipaensis
CCAGCATCTTCCATCTTCTTTTTCAGTGTTTCCTTCTGCTGTTTCACCTTCCTTTCTTCTTGTTCTACAAAATCTTTTTGGAACTCATCATATGTAGGGATGGCATAGTGTAGATTATGCATATGACTAGACATGTAGTTCAACTTGGCTTGAGTGTTTATGTTGAACTCCTCCCTATGTAGTTGCTGTCCTTTATTAAGTACACTGAACTCATTGAATGCCTTCATCTGAGCTAGCTGGCGTTGGTTGAGTTCTTGAAGGCGCTTATCTTGACGCTCTTGCCTTTCAGACACTTGATTGATGGCTTGAGTGAGCTGGGAATAATGTTCCATTTGCTGTTTCTGCCACTCCCCTTGTTGATTCATCCAATTAGAAAGGATCTCTTCTTGACGATCCATCCTTTGAGCTTGAACATGCAGTTGTTGTTCTTGTCCCTCCATATAACTCCTTGATAGTTCCTTAATGGCTCCATGAATGTGATTAAGGTTTATGTTGGTTGGGTCATAATATTCTCTTTGTTGGTGTTCTTCCTGATGAGACTCTTCTTGGTGAGCTCCTCCTTTTGGTTTTGGCTTTCCTATGTGAGGTCTTCTTTGTTGTTGGGCTGGTGTCACATGAGTTAGACGCTGAAACATAATTAGCCTCCCAGAATTTAACCAATCTGGGTTGCTATCCTCGAAGACAACCTTGGCCTTCGTGCACAGTCTGAGGATGGTGCTGGGGTACCAAAGCCTGGCACCCGAATCAATCTTTTCAGCTGACTCTTGAATCCCTTCAGCTATAAGTTCACATTGATATCTCCACCTTGTACTAAGCAATGTACCATAGTAGCTCGAGTGACGTTGACCTCGGAATTGTTTGCTGCTGGGAGGATAGATCTCCTCATGAGTTCAAACCATCCCTTGGCTTCAGGGCTGAGGTCTCCTCTCTTGATGAACCTGGGCCTCTTATCCGCATACCTTTCCCAGTCAGCTCCTATAACACATATGTCATTCACAATTTGTTCGAGTTCATCATCATCAGGGCTCCTACTTACTCTTGCTTGATAACCGAGCTCATCAAAATGTGGTGATTTCAACTGAAGAGTCCTTGTTATAGCATTGGGGCTGAAATCCACCTCTCTCCCTCTTACGTAACTTTTGAAGGTGGGGGCCTTGGTTTTGTCTTCTCTGACCACATTTGCATAGAACTCTTTGATGAGGTTTGCATTTATCTTCTCCTCCGGGTTCGTAAGCCTTTGCCAACCCCTTTGTTCAATCTTCTGTCGAAAGGAATGCTCTCTACTGGTTCCTTCCTCTTTTGCCTCTTGGAGCTTGATGATGCCATGAGTTTGAGTTGATGTGTGAAGAGGGTGGAAGGTACGGATAGATGAGGAGTTCGGTTGGTTAGGACAAGGTGTGATGAAGGAGAAGAGTGTTTGGTTTCGAGAATGAGAAGTGTGGGGAGTGAAATTGGAATGTTAAGGGTGTACTTAGTGCGAATCACTTATATAGAGAAGTGGTGTGTGGATGAAAGGTGTGGATCGATGGGGTTGGAGTATGATGAACGGATGGGGTTCTACAGGGGATGAGCACAAGGATCATCATCTTTATGAGGGAGATTGGTTCGGTCTTCAAGGGTCTCATTCTTTCAATGTTGCATGGCACATTTCCCAATGCATTTTCCCTTGAGACACGTGTGTATTCTCCCTTCATGAAGTGGCCGAACCCTCCTCATTTAATTGTCCACTCAATCCACTTCAATACCCCTTTCTTCTCTCCTACAAAATAAAAGAATTGTGATTAAAGAAATATGTGTGGAAAGTGCGGCAAAATTAAAAGAATAACTACTTTTTAAAGTTTTTGTTTTAACTAACTAAGTGCCATTCATTAGAGCAAACCAACTGACTAACTCAACATCCATGTGTGCAACATTAGCAACACCAAACTTAGTTTGGTGCCGTGTGGCGTAAAAGATTTGTTCAAGGCCCCTAAGAGTGACATGATATGGGTTACATTGATGTTCTCTTAGTGTGCCTTGAACACCAAACTTGTTCTTCACTATATGTTGCACATAAGGATTCATTCAAGTCCATGTCAAGTTGATTTGAAATCCCTGAACCTTGCATTATTAACTATTTTTAAAAGCATGTAAAACATGGGTTGCCTCCCATGAAGCGCTTCTTTAGCGTCACTAGCTTGACGTTTTGCCTTTGTCATGGTGGTTGGTAATGCTTCAGATCTTCCCTTCTTGCAGTAGACCTATATCCATTGGCTTCATCAAGGATCTCCACATGTTCTAAGGAAAGAACTCTGTTGATGGTGAAGACCTTAGGTAACTGAGATGGGATAGTGGGGAGATGAGGTGGAATATCTGGGAAGTAGGCTGAGATCACTTTATCCCCCGGAGAAAAGTCCTCTGTAGGGATCTTCTTGTTCCTCCACCTCCTTGGTGCCTTCTTCTTTGTCCCTTTTGATGTTGCCTTGCTCTTTGTGACCTCCTCTTCTAAGGAAATTTCGTTGCTGGTCTCATATGACTCTGGTGGTTTAGGTTCCTCCTTATTTTCCTTGAGCTGTGACAGCTGCTGATTGCCTTGTTCTTCAACCAAGTGGTTTCCCAGAGGTGTTGGTTGTGCTTCAGTGCTTGCCTCCTCCCTCAGTATCTCATTATGATTTGTTTCTTGTGAGAGTTTGAAGACATTGAAGCTGATTTGTTCATCATGGATCTTCAAAATTAGCTCCCCTCGCTCCACATCTATGAGTGCTCTGGCTGTAGCTAAGAACGGTCTTCCCAATATGATTGGGTGAGTGTGACTTTCTTCCATGTCCAAGATGACAAAGTCTGTGGGAAGGAAGTATTTTCCCACCTTCACCAGCACATTTTCAACCACTCCTACTGCTTGTTTTTGAGTTTTGTCAGCCAGCCTGATAACTACATCTGTGGATATTATCTCATTGATCTGCAGCCTTTTCATAAGGGATAAAGGCATTAAGTTGATGCTTGCTCCCAAATCGCAGAGTGCTTTATCAAACATTGTTTCTCCTATGGCACAGGGGATGTGAAAACTCCCTGGGTCCTTCCTTTTTATAGGCAACTCTGGTTGAATGAGAGCACTGCACGCCTTATTCATCACTATTATTTGTCCTTCCTTGAGTGAGCTTTTCCTGGTCAGCAGCTCCTTCATATACTTAATATATGAGGGCATTTGTTGGAGGGCCTTGATGAATGGTATGTTTACATGGAGGGATGCAAACAGGTCAAGAAACCTTGAGTATATTCTCTTCTCTACAGCACCATTGAGTAATTGGGGAAACGGTGCATAGAGTTTCAACAGCTCCTTCTGTGTCAGCTCTTTTTGTGAAATTTTGGGTTCTTGGTGATCCTTTTCCTGTTTCTCTGCTGATGTCTCTCCAAGTTGTTCTAATGGCTTGTTTTGCTTTTCCTCAGTCTCCTTATTACTTATAGTAACCATCTTGCAATCTTCCCATCTGACTTTCTTTGCTTCACCTCTCGGATTTTTCTCTGTGTCACTTGGGAAGCTATCAGTAGGTTTGGGAATCTTTTTAGATAAGTATCCCACTTGAAATTCCAGCCTCTTGATGGTGTCCCCCTGGTTCTTGATACTAGCTCGCACCTCCTCTTTGAATACCTTATTATCTTGAATCTCTTTGCATATGCCTTCAAGCAAAGTCTCAATTTTGGAGAGTCTTTCTTCAGATGATGGTGAGTTAAGAGTGGATGGGTGAGTTGGGTCATTTTAGTTTTGGTATGGATGTGGAGAGGTGTTGTTAGGGTGGTGCTGATATGATCTCTGTGTGGAATATTGGTGAGCTGCATGGTTGTTGGGGTTGTGATGTCTCTGATCTTGGCTTTGATCTCGTTGATTTCTCCACCCAAAGTTTGGGTGATTTCTCTAACCAGGGTTGTACGTTTTGGAGTAAGGATCATGGGTCTACCTAGGTGAGTTTTCAATGTAGTTGGCTTGTTCTTGCTCCTCCTCTGTCTCAGCATTCACTCCCTCTTGGGTTGCTGATGAGGTGGTGATTGCTGCCACTTGGTTCCTCTCCATCTTCTTGGTGAGGTCAGCCAACTGCTTGGTAATAAGCTTGTTTTGGGCCAGCAGTGCATCCACATTGTTTAGCTCCATCACTCCTCTAGTGTTGCCTCTTTCAGAAGCATAGAAGTAGTCATTCTCCGCTACAGTCTCAATGACATCTATGGCTTCTTCAATGGTCTTCTTCTTGTTCAGAGATTCCCGGATGAATGGTCTACTGCCTTCTTTGATTCATAAGAGAGGCCTTCATAGAAAATGTGTAGTTGCACCCATTCATTGAACATATCTGGTGGACACCTTCTTGTCAGGTCCTTAAACCTCTCCCATGCTTCATATAGAGTCTCACCATCCTGCTGCCTGAATGTTTGTACCTCAGCTCTCAGCCTGTTGATCCGTTGAGGAGGATAGAATTTTGCCAAGAATTTATTCACCACATCTTTCCAGGTTGCTAAACTCTCCTTTGGGAAGGATTCCAGCCATTTAGATGCCTTGTCCTTAAGTGAAAAAGGGAATAGAAGTAGTCTATAGGTGTCAGGATAAACACCATTAGACTTCACAGTATCACATATCCTTAGGAAGGTGGTTAGATGTTGATTGGAGTCTTCTTGGACACCTCCTCCGAATGAACAATTGTTCTGAATAAGGGTGATGAGTTGTGGCTTTAGTTCAAAGTTGTTGGCATGTATGGTTGGCCTTTGGATGCTGCTTCCACAGTTTCCTGGGTTTGGGTTGATGTAAGAACCCAGAACTCTTCTCTCTTGTCCAGCCTGATGCGCTGGACCTTCTCTGCCATGGTTGTGACCCTCTTCTTCATGATGGTTCTCCATGTTTTCATCCATGTCTGGTTCAAAGTACTCCTCCTCTTCCTCAGCACCAACTACTCTCTTTCCTCTTGCTTTCCTCCTTAATCTAAGGAAGGTCCTCTCAGGTTCAGAATCAAAGGAAGTTGAAGCCCCGCTTCTTCTCCCTGTCATACAACCAACAAGGCACAAGCAAGGAAATAGATACAGAAAGTACTCTTGTTAAAATTGCTGTAAGTGTGAGTGATGCAATATATCAAACAGTTAGTGGGTTAGTGAACTGAATGGTAAATAACTAAGAAAAAGGAGTAGGGGGAAGGGAGGAAAATAACTAAAACTGAAAGTAATTAACTCAAACAGAAATTTAAATCAAACAAAAGAAAAATGCTCAATCTAGTTATCCTTCAATTTAGTCATTGTTGATTCAAAATTAATCCCCGGCAACGGCGCCATAAACTTGATAGCACGGAAACTTGTCTCTTAACAATTTTCCTTCGGCAAGTATACCGAATTATCGTCAAGTAAAAACTCACAATAGAGTGAGGTCGAATCCCACAGGGATTGATTGGTCAAGCAACTTTAATTAGAGGAATGTTCTAGTTGAGCGAAGCAGAATTTGGTTTGAGAGTTGCAGGAAATTAAATGGCGGGAAAGTAAATAGCAGAAAATGTAAATGCTGGAAGTAAAGAGCTGAAAGTAAATGACGGAAAGTAAATTGCAGAATTGTAAATGGGAATGGGGAAGATGCTCATGAAAGTAAATTGTAGAAATTAAAGAGAATGGGTAAGATCAGAAATGGGGATTCATTGGGCTTAGGAGATGTTGCATTCTCCGGATCAAGTTCATTTTCATCTCTTCCTCAATCAATGCATTCATTGATCTCCTTGGCAATCTTAAGTGATCGAATTCCAATTTCTTGGTAATTCAATCTCTCAAATCTTGATCAATAGCCAATTCCTTGGTCAATTGCTCATGAGAAGAGATGAAGTATGGTCACTGATTATACCACATGCATTCCCAAATCAAGTGTTGGTAGGATTATAGTCACCATACCCAACCAAATCCAATTTGGTCCAACATGAGAAATTATTTCTAGCATGATCTCTTCATTCCTCTTCCAAGGTTTAGAAGAGATCCAAGTATGAATAGCTTCTTTTCCAAGATAACTACCCAATTGGATGAAGATTGAAAGCTTTCTAGTAAAATCAAGAGAAAAGATAGAAGAAGAGTAATGAAAATTAGTATTGATCCATCAAATTACAACAGAGCTCCCTAACCCAATGAAAGGGGTTTAGTTGTTCATAGCTCTGAAAATGGAAAACAAAGATGGAAAATACATTCTGAAAAATAAAACTAGAAGTGTAGAGAAAGTAAAATTATACAGAGAGTAGTTCTCCAAAGTTCCAACTTCCTCTCCCCCAAAAAGGTGCTTCCTTATTCAAAACTACCCCTATATATACTACTCTTCTGATCTTCTAGTTGATTCTTCAAGTCTTGGATATGGGCCTTTGGATCTTGAGTTTGAAGCAGTTATCTTCTGTAGTGGGCTTAGCTTTACTTGCAGAGAGAAAGTGTGAAGTAGGAAGGGTTTTTAGCTCAGGACGTTAGTGGCGTTAACGTTAAGTGAGAGTGTGGGTTCGAGAACGTTAGTGACAATCACCTTTTTCACTAACGTTCCTGATGACAAGTCATCCTAGCCCATTTTAGCTAGTCTTTTTCTTTAGTTTTCATTAGAATTATGCACTTTCTTGAGCTACAAGCAAGCTAATTGAGTAGATTTTCATGTTTCCCTTGATTGAACCAACCATATGTGAATTCATGCCATTTCATGAGGTTTTGTGCTATATTTGTTGCATATTGTGGAAGATTGAATACCTCATGATTTTGAGCAAAGCTTTGATTAGTTTGGTTGATCCTTCAATCCCTTCAATCCCTGTGGGATCGACCTCACCCCCGTGAGTTTTTATTACTTGATACGACCCGGTGCACTTGCCGGTTAGTTTTGTGATGTTTTGTGAGAGATTCGTTTCTCATCAAAATATCACATCAAGTTTTTGGCGCCGTTGCCGGGGATTGATTAGATTGACAAGGATTAAGTGAGGTGGTGATCTAGATCAAGCACTTTTTCTTTAAATTTTGATTAACCCACTAACTGTTTGAAGTTTTGTCCCAACCGGCTACATCCAATTTTCAAGAGAATCACTGTGTTTTCTGTTGATTGATTTATATGTCACAGGGAAGGAGGAGTTTCTGAGAAAGAAGAACATCACAACATGAAGCCACAACTCATTACACTAATAGAGAACAATTGTTCCTATGGTGGAAATCCCTTGGAGGACTCTAAACAGCACCTTCTAAGTGCTTGGGGAACAAGCAACTTTCAATATCATTGCAGAGGTCCATACAAGCTGTTGGAAGGATTAAAGCATCATCAACCAAAGAAACAAAAGATGAACATAAAGGCCAGCAATGGTGATGAGAAGGAAATCAAGTAAACTTCAACAGGTTGTATTGTTAAGTCATTATTTTGCATCAAATATTGCTGTGATTAAAAGTTGGATTGTGTCCTGATCTACCCTGCCTGTCTGCATAACATAGTTTCTTTTTATTTACCCCTGCCTGCCTGCATAGCATAGTCTTTCTTTATAAGTCAATAAGCAAGGTGTCTGATCATTCACAACATTCTTATCTTCAAAACTTGTTTGCACTCAATTTTCAAGAAATGCATCACATGAAAGTTCTTTGAAAAGAAGGATTGAGGAATTAAACAAGATTGCCGATTAAGAAATTATAAATAGAACAGCGTTGCAAGTACAGTTCTTAACTGACGAAAAATCCGCTTATCAATTAGAAAGGGTTGTCACAATTTAAGAATAAAAATACTGGGAGTAGAAATCCCACGTCATCTCCCAACGAGTTGACAAAAGGGTGCTATTTTATTAGTCAGGAATTTTCTGAGAATTTTTAGAGTTGGAGAACGGAAAATTAAAATAATAATTAATTAAAGCAATAAAAATTAACGAGAGAATTTATATAATTAAAATAAAAGCCTTGGTTGGGAGAAGATTAATCGAAAGTTCTATCCTTGTTGGATTCCTCAAGTGCAATAGTAATAGGTTGTTGTTCTACTTAGTTATCCTTTACTGAATAAAGGAAAGTCAAGTAACTAACTAACCAACTCTGAATCCTAGGTCCTAATCCTCTCCTAAGGAAGGATTAGAGTCAGAGACTAGAGAGCCAGTCAACAACTTCCAATCAAAATTAACACTTGAGTATTCCAACTCAAGGGTTTCCTTTTAATCAACTCCCATGTCAAGTTGGGAGTCTACTCCATTGACATGAATACAACGTTCACAAGCATATAAAGAGAATAAGAAGAAGACATGATAAATTAAATAATAACTGAAAATTAATTAAAAGTAAAAATAGTACTTTGCATTAATAAATCCCAAAATGCAACATCCTTATCTGAACAGAGTTAATGGGCAATTAAAAGAGTAAAGGAATAAGAAAGCAAACTAGAATAATAGCGACTTCAAAGGAGGTAGTGACTCTTCTCAATATCCAAAGCGAAAGCATAAAAACTAGAACTATGAATGTGAAGGAAACCTAGAGGGAGAAGTAATTTTCTCTCTAAGATTCAAAACTAAAACTAAAAACTATGCCAATGAGAATGTGTGTTGAGTCTCTGCTTGTCCCCTGGCTCTAGTCTATGTTCTGGGCCAAAAATTGGGTCCAAACTTGGCCCAAAATCGCCCCCAGCATTTTCTGTGATTTTTGCAGATAGCGCACATCACGCGTACGCGTCAGTTACGTGTACGTGTCATTTACGCGTACGCGTCGCTGGTCATCTTCGCGTGTCACGCGTACGCGTCAGGCACGCGCACGCGTCGCCGTAGGAACTCCGATTCATGTGTACGCGTGAGCCATGCGTGCGCGTTGCTCCTCGCCGGTTTTCTCCTTAGTTTCTTGTGTTCCTTCCATTTTTGCAAGCTTCCTTTCCATCCTCTAAGCCATTCCTGCCCTATAAAGCCTGAAAACACTTAATGCATAGATCACGACATCGAATGGTATAAAAGGGGAATTAAAAACCTATAATTTAAAGGCTTAGGAAGCAAGTTTTCAACCATATAACAAAATTAGGAAGGACTTGTAGAATCATACAAATTGTATGAATAAGTGTGCAAAGAGTTGATAAAACTACTCAATTGAGTATAAGATAAACCATAAAATAGTGGTTTATCAAATCTCCAAGGTGAGCAAGAGGAGTCAAAGTAAGAAGTGCAACAAGAAGAGGAGGAAGAGATTATTGAACAAGAGGAAGTAGTGGTTGGTATTTAGGATATGTTGATTATATAGAGGAATCTCAAGTTGAAAAGCCTCCTTCCACGGAGTTTGGAAGGGATGTTAAAGGGGAGAGTGATGTTATGCAAGTGGATAGAGCGTTGAGGGAAATTGATCAAGAAGTGGATTCCATCATTAGTGATTTTTTGTCCACATTGATCAATCCCCTTAATGATCTTGTTGATCCTTCTTCCATTGGATTAGAAAGCAATGTTGAGGAGGATGTGCAACCTCCAAGGCATATTGTAAGTGAAGAATTGGAAGAAGTGTTCCAAGCAACAAGCCTTCCAATCTATGATGATTCCTGATGCGTGGGCAGAAGTCGGCTAATTAAGAAATCAAAACATGGAATACGTTGTGAGTATAGTTCTTAACCAGCTAAGATCCGCCTCGTCAATTTAGAAAAGTTGTCACAAATTTTAGAAATAAAAATACTGGGAGTATGAGTCCTAGGTCGTCTCCCAACGAGTTGCAGGAAAGCGTGCTAATTTATTAATCAGAAAGTTTCCAGAAGGTTTGAGTTGGATAATGAGTAATTAAAATAATTGTAAATTAAAGCAATAAAACTAAGAATTATTATTAATATTAAAAGGCCTTTACTGGGGGAATGATTAATTGGAAGTTCTATCCTTGTTGGAATCTTCTCAAGTGTAGTGTAAAGAGGTTGTTGTTTTCACTTAGTTAACCCTTACTAAATAAAGGAAAGTTAAGTGATTGAGCTAACTCTTACCCGCAAATTCTAGTCCTCTCTCTTGGGAAGGTCTAGCGTTAGTAGGTACAGAATTAGCCAACAACGTCCAATTTAACTACGCACTTGAGCATTCTAACTCAAGTGTCTCCTCTTAATCAACCCCCATGTCAAGTAGAAAATTTACTCCATTGACATGGAATTAATACTCATAAAAATATAAGAAGACATAATTTAATAAAATAAAAAAGAGATTTAAAATTAATTAAAAATAAAAGTAACTCTATATATTAATAAATTCAAAATGCAACATACTTAATTAAATAGGGTCAATGATCAACATGAAAAGAGTAAAGGAATAAGGAAACAAACTAAAGTAGTGTCTTCACGGAGGTAATGACTCTTCAGCATCCAAAATCCAAAGCGAAAGCATAAACTATCAATGTAAAGCTAATCTAGATTCAGATCTAAAACTAAAAGTAATCCTAATATCAATGTATCTGAATGTGTGTGGATGCGTGTTGAGTTTCTACATGTTCCCTAGCTTTAGTCTGTGTTTCTGGGCCAAAAACTGGGTCAAAATGCAGCCCGAATCTCCCCCAGCGTATTCTATTATTTCTGCAGTTCGCGCAGGTCACGCGTACGCATCGTTCACGTATTCGCGTCATTCAGCGATTTTCCTTGTCACGCATTCGCGTCATTCGTGCAGACTCCAATCCACGCGTTTGCGTCAGGCACGCGTTCGCGTTGTTGCAATTTCTTCATTTCGCGCGCTCGCGTGAATCATGCGATCGCGTCAGTGTTCGCTGGTCATCTCCTTGGTTTCTTGTGTTCCTTCCAATTTTGCAAGCTTCCTCTCTGTTCTCCGAGCCATTCCTGCCCTATGAAGCCTGAAACACTTAACACACGGATCACGACATTGAATGGGATAAAGGAAAGTTAAAATGTACAAATTAAAGGTCTCTAGGAAGCAAGTTTTCAACCATAAACAATACTAGGAAGGAATTATAAAATCATGCAATCCATATGAATAAGTAGGTAAAGACTTGATAAAACCACTCAATTAAACCCAATATAAATCATAAAATAATGGTTTATCAACCTCCCCACACTTAAACATTAGCATGTCCTCATGCTTAGCTTAAGGAGATAAAATAAATGAGTAGGAAAATGTAAGACTCATGCAATGCAATGCAACCTATATATATGAATGCAACTATATGATTCTTGTCTACTTGGTCAAAAGTAAATAAGTTCTTTAAGACAAACATAAATCAAATTCCACTAATTCAAATTATATAGTAAAAATAGGTAAAATTGTAAGAAGATAGCTCATGAAAGCAGGGAACATAGAAATTAAGCATTGAACCCTCACTGATGGTGTATAT
>NC_029792.2:32796645-32819550 GCF_000816755.2 Arachis ipaensis
GTCACAACTGCAAGGGTGCCGGTTGCTCTATCGCCACGCTTTTGGTGACCTATCGCCACGCTTTTTTTCTTGCCACGCTTTTACAGATCGCCACGCTTTAAAAGCGTAGCCATATGTGTGAGATATGGCTACGCTTTTAAAGCGTGCCAATATCAAGATATGGCTACGCTTTCAAAGCGTGCCAATAGCAAGAGATATGGCTACGCTTTAAAAACGTGCCAATAGAAAGACATATGGCTACGCTTTTAAAGCGTGCCAATAGCTGCGAGATACAGCTACGCTTTTAAAGCGTGACTGTTAATACCCACTGTAACGTTTATCGCCACGCTTCCAAAGCGTGGCAACAAGTGGAGATATGGCTACGCTTTAAAAGCGTGCCAATAGGTACGAAACTAAATTACAGCCACGTTTATAAAGCATGGCTGTTGATTGCTGCTGTACAATATAGCCATGCTTTTAAAGCGTGGCTGTAGGTTAGTTCAGTACCTATTGACACTTTTTTTTATAAAACCTTACAAAATCATAGATAATTTTAAAATTTAAAGATTACTAATTTTAAATCAACTAATCATTGCTTCATAAACTTGTCACAGAAAAAAAGTGTGTGATCACATGATATACTCTAACAAAATACCAAAAATTAAAGTCTCATCCACTAGCAATTTCCTAATACATGAATTACAATTCCAACATGGGTTACATTATCTAGCTACTTCCTTTACACTTAATTACAAAATATAAAACTTCATGATTACTGATCATCATTGTGAGCGAAATTGTTTTCAGCACTGCCCTGCATAATTTTAAATGTTGTGTGTTAGTGCATCTTATACCAAACCAAAAAATGAAAAGACATATTATCAACAAACTGTGTTGTGTTATAGTCGTACAATAATTGTAACCAGCAAAGGCTTTTCTTTCATTATATTGAAAGCCACTATACTTTTTTTGTTCTTAAAGTTTTCAAAAAAGGGAAAGGGTACTGATATAGGAAGCTAACAATCAAACTGCACCCCCTCCTTTTTTTTTTTGCTGCAACTATCACATGTTTTAACTCAACAATGGCATGTATTCACAACCAAATTAACCATTCTTATAATAAAGTAAATTACAACATATCAGCATGAAAGCCTTATGCATGGCACATATAATAAAGTCAGCTGCAAAAAGTTAAATGGATAAAGCTAATACTACTAAGTACTCATTAATCAGTTTCAATATATTGGGTAGTAGCTATTAGATAGTTGATTAATTTTGAAGATTTCTGTTGCTTTTTGTCGGTGGAGAAATTAAATTAAAATTAAAATAATATAGGAATAACAATACATTATACATATACATATTGAAAATCATGTTACAGCTAAGGACCTTCATCATCAATTATTCGTCCCTTTAATTTTCTCTTAATATATATCTCATTAATCTTGGCATGAATTTTGTATATATTAGGAAAGGAAATGGATTAACCCATCAGAAAGAAATAAAAGAAAGATGAGAGAACTCAGAGAAGTGTGTTTATAAGGAAAAGAATCTTAAACCAAGGATTGAATTTTGGAAGTTAATTTTACAATTCGTGTAGGAACTTATGCAACATCCAAATGGTGCATTCATGCTTCATTTCTACTAAGATTCAGTCAAATAAACCAAAACACAATGAAAACATAGGACCATGAACTCATGTTTGGTGATGATAACAATGGTCTCAACAACAAATAGCTGCTTCTAAATTGACAAAAATGAAACAGTTTTCAAATATATAAGTAACTTTAAATAATTTTAGCAAGAATTTAATTGTAAATTGTGCTCTATGCAGAGGATGAAAACTAACTTGAAGGTACAACCAATATGAGTGAACAGCAAATAATAATCAGGGGCACCCACAACTGCTAACTCAATACACTCCTCAAATGGAATCAAATCCTCAAAGTTACTAGTAGAAATTGCAAATGCCTCATGTTCAAATTTACTGGTACAGTGGTATGTGATGCCCAATAAACAGATTAGAATATCCATAATACTCATCAATGAGAAGACACCAAAGAAGGCACATCAAAGAAGTTGGTGAATCTAATATATATAAAGGTCATAATATCCTCTTTGGTATGTGAAACAAACTATGGATATAGATTCTAATTGACAAATGGTAATTAATTAGAAGTAACAAGAGTATTGTATATTGTTATAGCTAAAATAAAAATAAAGATATGAGCTAGATTCCATGTACATTGAAAAATTATTGTTGATCAGAAGCAAAATGAAGCATACACCAATGTAATCACGTCACTAGTTTAACAGTTTTACATTACTCATATGTTCCAACACATGAACATAGGACACGCTAGCTCAAATGAACCTATAGTCACTACCATCACAGAAACCAATTTAAAATAACCAAAATGAAGATACAGTGAGCCAGTAGGAGAAAATTACCAGAGCCAGCGGCAGTAATAGCTTGCCTATACTTCTTGTCCCGGGCTTAAATACAAAACAGATTTCTTTAGTAAGTCGCAAACAAAGTAAAAGAGCAAAGTCAGTCATAAAATCACTCTAATGATGGTTTTTTGACAAGACAATTACAGGCTTGGTCCAGAAAAAAATTAATAAGGACAATTTTTTGTTTAGCAGCTGAAGATCTTGCACAATGAACCAAAACCAGAGTGCAATCTCATATGATCCAAAATTGATCTCAAAAATCACAGACAAGGAAAACGGCATCATCAAATAGGAAGCATGAACATGTCATAAATCTTCAAACAAAGCAGACATGCAAAGAAACACGCGAATCATGAACCCCCAAATATTCAAATTACAGTGCGATTTAATACAAAAAATGGAACAATCTTTTTTCTTTGCAACTTGCTTAACCAGCTCAACATGACAACACTTAAACTGATTAATCAATTTGACAAAGCTTCCCTTGAATCATTAAAAAAAAAACACTGATTTCGAATGAGGAGACAAAAATCACACACTAAGGAAATGAATAAAAATCACATGCAAAGACGAAGTATATGAAATGAGACAGAGAGAATGAAAGATGAAATTACCAACAAGTGAGGGCTTCGTCGTCCTGGGCTTCGTCACTGGTCTTCGTCATTCTGGGCTTCGTCACAATGTAGCCATCAGATTTGCTGAGCAACTTACAAAGAAGAGGACTTACAAGAAGCAAGAAGCAGGAAGGCAGCGGCGCGGAATGGGTTAGGGGGTTAGGGTTTTGCAGCGACGGAAGGGATGAGCAGCGGCAAAGGGGAGCATCCACGGCGACTGAGCGGAGGGAGTCACTTAGCTTCCAGAGATAGTCACCGAAGAAGGAGGGTTGGGAGTGCCAGAAGAGGGATTTTCGGCAGAGGCATTGCAATCGCAGCGTCGTTCTTCACGGAGGAGTGTGGTCGGAGTGTCGTCGCGCGGTGTGGGCGAGGCACAATGAAGGAGGAGGAGTTAGGGCACAATGGAGTGAGTGTCTCGTCGCTGGGGCTTTTGATGGAGGAGTAGTTAGCGCAGAGCACGAATGAGAAGGGGTTAGGGCAAAGCAAGCACAGTACAATGAAGAGGGGTTCGTGGTGACTTTTTTTTCTCTAAGTCTTTCAACGATCGAAGAGGGGTTTTTTTAATTTATCCGATCCCTACCTTTTATTTTTTTTTTTCGGGGGAACCTTTTGGCCACGCTTTTAAAGCGTGCCAAAAGGCTTCTCATAAACGGCTACGCTTTTTAAACGCCTCAATACCAAAACTCTGTTGCTACGCTTTAAAAGCGTGCCGGTTTCTCTCTACGGCTACGCTTTTTAAGTGTGGCAAATAAAAGCGTCACCAAATCTTGCATCAATTGCCACTCTCATAAAAGCGTGGCCATTGACACTTTTCGCCACGCTTTTTAAGCGTAGCAAAAAAAAAGTGGCCAAATCTTTATTTTATCGCCACCCTCATAAAAGCGTGGCCATAGACCACTTTTGGCTACGCTTTTAAAGCGTAGCAAAAAAAAAGCGTGGCCATAGGCCTTTTTTCTTGTAGTGGAACATAGAAATTAAGCATTGAACCCTCACTGATGGTGTATATGCACTCTAGCCTCTCAAGTGTATAGGGTAATCACTCTACTTTTCTCTAATCATTCTTTCTAAACTTTGTTCTTCACCTAATCAATCAACAATATTTAATGTATTAATGCAAACATCATGAGGTCTTTTAAAGATTGTAATGGGGCCAAGGCAAAGGTGAGGGTATATATATGGCTAAGCGAGCTAAAATATGAATCTTTGACTAACCTAAGCTTTCACCTAACATACACATACTCTATTTAATTCTAGTTAATGCCTCGCTACCCATAATTTCCACTTTCACATTCCATACTCATGTATTAACTTTTTCTCTTAATTTTCTTATCACATATGCATTGGAGCTTTACTTAACTTAGAATTGGGGTAATTTTGTCCCCTTATTTATTTAAATATTTATTGAATATTTTTGGATTTTTTTTAAATAAAATAGAAATAACATATCAATGCACATGGATTTTTAATTTTTCTATTTTACATGAGTAGGTACCCAAATTTCCATTATTTTATTAAGGTAAGAATATAACATATTTCTTTATTAACCCATGTTCCCACAATTTTTCCATGCTTAATTAACACACAATCTCTATCTTAAGCTAACCAAAGATTCAATTTGGGGTGTTTAATTATTTTTCTGCTTAAGGCTAGTGATGTGGTAAAATATAGAATAAATGGGATTTAAAAGGCTCAAAGTGGCTGACAAGGGTGATTTAAAGGGTAGGCTTATTTGGGATAAGTGAGTTAAACAAGTAATGGCCTCAATCATATGCATGCATATAAATAGATTAAGCATTGGACATATAGGATGAAACAAAATAAAGATTACAATCATAGAGAAGTGAACACACAGGAATAAAATATTTATGGTTAAATAATGTAATCATGTAATTAGGCTCAAAATCTCACAGGTTGTGTGTTCTTAGCTTTTTAAACTATGTCCCAATTACAACTTCAAACAAATTTAACACAAAAGTTTTGATTTAAATTAGTGAAATTTTTCAAAATTAGGATCTTAAAAAGAAACTTATTATTTTTCAACCAAATAGAACATGCATGCAACTAATTATTACTATTCAATCTATCCTATTCTAAATAAAAGAAAAATTAACTAAATATCCAATTTTATTGGTGTTTTAGGGAAGAGAAATTACCTCCGGAAGTCAGGTATTGACCGACCTCTCCACACTTAAAGCTTTGCACCGTCCTCGGTGCCATCTGTCAGGAACAAAGAGGGGCTGGTAGCAGCATCTCCACCATTGGGACCGTCATGGCTCCCTGTTCTGGTAAATGAAGTGGAGTCCGGGGTGTCTGGGTCTTCGTTAGGTGGGTGGTTACCAACAAGTAGCTCCTTGAGGTATGTAAACCTGTGCTTGTTACGACGTTCTCTTTGCTTTCCTTTTCGGTCAAGCCGTTCTAATCTCTCAAGTATCTGATGGAGCAGTTGGTTTGTGGAAGGTGCTTGTGATGTGGAAGAAGAAGGGGTATCTTCTGCTGGTTCTGCGCTCTGGTTGATAGTGGCTGCTGGAGGTTTGATATACTTCCTGTTAGGGACGTATTGATCATCTCGTGGAATCATGGCCTTGGTGTCCCCAGATCTATAGGAGACTTCGGCTGCTGAGACTAGATTTGAAACCAAGGCGGGGAAAGGTAGGTTGTCCGCAATCTATACGTGTCCCATAGCATGCCGAATATGTCTTGGTAAATTAAGGTGCTGGTCTGTAAGGATACACCAGAGTAAAATAGCCATGTATGCAGTGAAGGAGGATTTATGAGTTCTCGGAAAGACATATTGGGACATAATTTGTGCCCATACTCGAGCCTCCAAGGTGAGTGCGGAAGCCGATATGCCCTTAGGTCGGGAACGATGGTATCCGTAGATCCATATGCTGCCAGGTTGTGCGATAACTCTGAGAACGGCGTCCCAATCAAATTGGTATGTCTGGCGCTTGAATGAGGCTTCTTGAAATGCGTCCAATCCTACTGGAGCAGAGGGAAGATCTAAAGCTTATTGAATGGCTTCTTCGATTATGGGGACTTGCTTCTGACGGACATAGACAGACTGCATGGTTGGCATGTGAAAATTAGAGTAGAATTCAACTACCCATGAAAGATTAACCTGCCGTGGCTGTCTCTGTAGGAATCCCCATTGTCTTTGCTCAATGGGCTTAACAATTTTAGCAATGTTGGTTGGGAGGATGAGAAGGTGCTCATTGTTATAGTTCCTTGTTGCCAGGATGGGGAACATCTGCTCACAGTAACGGTTAGTAAACCGCGCAGTGTCCTTTGCTGGAAAGGCTTTTTCTTTTTCATCGACCTTAAAGATCCTCTTGATTCGTTTTGTTGAGGGTTTCACCGCTGTTGAAGATGGCTCTTCCACTAATGCTCTTTTTGTTCCTCTCCTTGCTGGTGGTTTGAGAGTAGCTTTCTCCTTGCCTTTCTTGGTGGCCATCCTGAAAAAGGAAAGAGAAAGTAACATGTAAAGCTAAAGGTTCAAGCAAAGGAGCGAACATTTAAGGATGATAATCAATGCACGGTAAAGAAGGATGTCGTTAACACATGGTTTAGACTACATGTGAAAAGTTCATTAAAGGTAACATAGCAAGTGCATGTGATGGCAATTAAATGCAAGATGTTTATGCATGCCGGCAAAGACATGAGTAGCATAGATGAAGCATTCAATGTCTAAGTTAGATTACCAAGCCTTTCAAACTAATAATCTATTTGTATTGACAATTATATATAATTAATAAAATATAAATGGGATTTTGTGAAAAAACAGGAATTAAAGTAGTAGAATAGAATAATTAAAAATAATGTGCAATGCTATACGGGCTTTTTCACAAACACTTAGCATGCATGGTAAATATGTTATTGAAAGTAGGAATTTGAACATGCAGGCAACCCTTATGAAAAGTAATATATAATTGTCAAACAATTCCACAATAACTCACAAGCAAAATATAAAAGAAAATAATTACCTAATTAAATTTCTAACACCAATTAAAGGAATAAAAAGAAAAGAAAAGAAAGAAAAGAAAAATATAGATAATGAAAGTGAAAAGAAAAAGAAAAATAATAAAGGAAAAGTAAAAAGTAAAGAAAGAAAGAAAATAACCTTGATAATGGATGTGAAAAATAAGAGAGGAGAAAGTAAAAAGTGAGAAGGAGTAGAGAAAGAAGAAGGGAAAAGAAAGAAATAAGAAGGGAAAAAGAAAAATTAGGATTTGGGGAAGAAAAGATATGATATTTAGTTGATCTGGATAATCTGTGTGCCGCATGTGACGCAGACGCGTGGGTCACGCGGTCGCGTGGTGTGTGATGTTTTCAAGTGACGCGGACGCGTGGGTCATGCGGTCGCGTGACTTGATTTGTGCGAGTGGCGCGAGAGTAGCCTCACGTTCGCGCGACTCTCTGTTTCAAACTCATTTTGCCAAAATTTAGGGTGACGCGTTCGCGTGGGTTACGCGATCGCGTGAATGGCCATATTTTGAGGACAACGCGGCTGCGTGGGGCACGCGGTCGCGTGATGGGACTGGTGCTTCTAGCTTCATTCCAGCCCAGCTCCATCATAACTTGCTGCTATACATCTCTTTTACGTTGTTTTTTAGGGGCACGCGTTCGCGTGGGTGACGCGGACGCGTGGGCATGTTTGTGCCTAAGGCACGCCTCCAGCCACGCTTTCGCGTGACTTTCTGTTCAATTCTCTTTTTTTCAGAATGCACATATGACGCGGACGCGTCAGCGACGCTTATGCGTCGCGTGCGTTTTTTTTATATGCAATATGCAAATGCAAATGCTGGCTATATGCAACTATCCTTCGTCTTCTCACCATGATAAAGCTTTAGACGATGTCCATTGACCTTTAGAAATTTGGAGCTAGAAGGATGACGCAGGTGGAAAACTCCGTATGGCTCTACCTTTTCTACTCTGTATGAACCTTCCCATCTTGATCTCAGTTTACCTGGCATAAGCCTCAGTCTGGAGTTATAAAGAAGAACTAACTCCCCTGGTCTGAATTCTTTCCTTTTTATATACTTGTCATGGACAGCCTTCATCTTTTCTTTGTATCTCCTGGAGTTGTCATATGCTTCTAGGCGAAGATTCTCCAATTCTGCTAGTTGCAGCTTTCTTTCAGCACCAGATTCTTCATAGTTTATGTTGCACTCCTTCAAAGCCCAGAAAGCCTTGTGTTCCACCTCTACTGGAAGGTGGCAAGCCTTTCCGTATACTAAGTGGAAGAGGCTCATCCCAATGGGTGTCTTGTACGCTATTCTATATGCCCAGAGTGCATCTTGTAGCCTGACACTCCAGTCTTTCCTGTGAGGTTTTACTATCTTTTTCAAAGTACGTTTAATCTCTCTGTTAGAGACTTCTGCTTGCCCATTGGTCTGGGGATGGTATGCTATTGCTACTTTATGAACTATCCCATGCTTCTTCAGTAATCCTGTCAGTCTCCTGTTACAAAAGTGAGTGCATTGATCGCTCACGATTGCTCGTGGTGATCCAAAGCGACAAATAATATGATTTCTAACAAAGGAAACAACAGTGCTAGCATCGTCAGTATGGGTAGAAATTGCTTCCACCCATTTAGAAACATAATCTACAGCTAACAGTATATAAAAGTAACCATTAGAATTTGGAAACGGAACCATGAATTCAATGCCCCAAACATAAAAAATTTCACAGAAAAGTATAATCTGTTGAGGCATCTCATCCCTCTTAGATATATTACTAAACCTTTGGCAAGGGGAACAAGATTTACAAAATTCAGCAGCGTCTTTAAAAAGAGTAGGCCACCAGAATCCACAATCTAGAATTTTTCTAGCTGTTCTTTGAGGGCCAAAATGTCCTCCACTTTCATATGAGTGGCAGGCCTCTAAAATGGATTGAAATTCTAATTGAGGCACACACCGTCTAATTACCTGGTCAGCACCACAACTCCATAAATATGGATCATCCCATATATAATATTTGGACTCGCTTTTCAGCTTGTCTCTTTGATGCTTAGTAAAATTTGGAGGAAAAGTGTGGCTAACTAGATAATTAGCTACAGGTGCATACCAAGAAACTACTTCAGATACTGCATGTAAGCTATCAAATGGGAAATTATCATTTATAGGAGTGGAGTCGTCCTTAATGTGCTCAAGGCGACTCAAGTGGTCTGCCACTAAATTCTGGTTACCACTCCTATCCTTAATTTCTAAATCAAATTCTTGCAGCAGCAGTATCCAACGTATTAGCCTTGGTTTGGACTCCTTTTTAGCTAATAAATATTTTAGAGTTGTATGGTTTGAGTACACTACTACCTTAGTACCAAGTAAATAGGCTCAGAATTTATCCAGAGCAAAAACAATAGCTAGAAGCTCTTTTTCAGTAGTAGTATAATTAGATTGAGTAGCATCTAAAGTCTTAGATGCATAAGCAATTACAAAAGGGTCCTTACCTTCGTGCTGAGCCAGCGCCACTCCTACTGCATGGTTGGAAGCATCACACATAATTTCAAAAGGCTGGCTCCAGTCTGGTCCTCTCACAATTGGAGCTTGAATCAGGGCGATCTTCAGTTTGTCAAACGCTTGCATACAATCCTCACTGAACTCGAACTCTATATCTTTCTGCAGCAATCTGGATAAAGGCAATGCTACCTTACTGAAGTCCTTAATGAATCTTCTGTAAAAACCTGCATGGCCAAGGAACGAACGGACTTCCCTCACGGAGGAGGGGTAAGGTAAACTAGAAATAACATCCACCTTTGCTGGATCTACAGAAATGCCAGTATTAGATACAACATGTCCTAGTACAATTCCGTGTTTTACCATAAAGTGACATTTCTCAAAATTTAATACAAGGTTGGTACTAACAAATCTGTCTAACACTCTAGATAAACTATCCAAGCAAAGGCTAAATGAATCACCATATACGCTAAAATCATCCATAAAAACCTCCATACAGTTCTCAATGAGATCAGAGAAAAGACTCATCATGCACCTTTGGAAAGTAGCTGGTGCATTGCATAAGCCAAAGGGCATTCTCTTATAAGCATACGTTCCAAAAGGACATGTAAAAGTAGTGTTTTCCTGATCTTCAGGAGCTATATGAATTTGAAGTAGCCTGTATAACCATCTAAAAAGCAGTAATGGGATTTATGTGACAGGCGATCAAGCATTTGATCAATGAATGGAAAGGGGTAATGATCCTTGTGAGTGGCTTGGTTGAGACGCCTATAGCCAATGCAAACTCTCCATGAGTTCTGCACTCTAGTTGTCAGGAGCTCTCCGTGCTCATTTCTTATTGTTGTGACTCCAAACTTCTTGGGCACCACTTGTACTAGACTGACCCATTCACTGTCTGAGATGGGGTAAATGATATCTGCTTCAAGTAGTCTAGTTATTTCTTTCTTGACAACTTCTAAGATGGTGGGATTCAATCTTCTTTGAGGCTGACGGATAGGATTTGCTCCATCTTCTAAGAATATTCTGTGCTCACAAACTTAAGGGCTGATGCCTACTATATCCGCCAAGCTCCATCCAATTGCTTTCTTATGTTTTCTCAGCACACTGAGCAGTTGTTTTTCTTGTTGGGAAGTGAGTTCCTTTGCAATGATAATTGGAAACTTCTGCTTATCCTCAAGGTAAGCATACTTGAGGTGTGGAGGGAGGGGCTTTAATTCTAATTTATGCTCAAAGCTAGGCTCTGGATCATCTGGGGCTGGTGATAATGGCAAAGGGTTCTCATTGTTTTCAGAAAGTGTCCCCACACTTGGACCTTGCTCCATGTACTTTTCTTCTATTTCTTCTTGGTGAACCTCAGCTACAGTTTCATCAATGATGTCGCTAGAAGATAGAATGATCTTCCGGAGGATGCTTCATAGCTTCATTTAAATTGAAACTCACTGCTCTGCCATCTATCTCAAAGGAGTAAGTTCCTGATAATACATCCAGCTTGAACTTTGAAGTCTTCAGGAATGGTCTTCCAATAAGGATTGATTATGGTCTTCCTGAGTCATTAGGGGGCATTTCCAGGATATAGAAGTCAATGGAAAATGTGAGCCCCTTAATGCTCACTAATACGTCTTCAGCAATTCCAACTACTGTAATAATGCTTTTATCTGCTAACACAAAACGAGCTGCCGACCTTTTTAAGGGAGGGAGCCTCAAAGTATCATATATAGACAATGGCATTATACTAACACATGCTCCTAAATAACACATGCAGTCCGAAAATATTACACCTCCAATGGTACAGTTAACCATGCATGGACCTGGGTCACTGCATTTTTCAGGTATACCTCCCATTAAAGCAGATATAGAACTACCTAAAGGAATAGTTTCTAATTCATTAATTTTATCTTTATGTATGCATAAATCTTTTAGAAACTTTGCATATTTATGTACCTGCTGAATAACATCAAAAAGGAGAACAGTTACCTCAACCTTTTTGAATATTTCTACCATTTTGGGGTCAAGTTCCATCTGCTTTCTGGGCTTCCTTGCAAGTTGTGGGAATAGGATAGGAAGGGCGTTACTTGCAGCTTCTGCATCCTTTGGTGTTTTATTCTGTGGTTGAGCTGCTTCTTCTTCAATCATGTTTTGTACGTCCTCTTCCTCTTCAGCATCTTCCACTTCCACTACATTCTCAGTTGGGATGTGTTCTAGTAGGCTTGGCTCCTCTTGGTTTCTCTCCTTCAATGTGGTTTCGAACCTTAAAGTGATAGCATTGATGCCACCTCTGGGATTAGGTAGGGGTTGAGAAGGAATTCCACTAGAGCTTGAAGGTTGATTGGTGGAATTAGGTGACGAATCTAACCGGGAGACGAGAGCTTGTAAAGTAGCAGTCAGACCATTTAAAGTAGAGTTCAGCTGCGTCTGCATGTCTTGTTGTCCTTGTGCAAGAGGACGGAGCATCTCGTCATTTGATGAGGAATTGGAATAAGTGATCTGAGGAACCTGTTGTTGGTTGTGCTGGAATCCATGAGATTGTCTTAGGTGAGGTGCTCTGTAAGGCTGGTTCTGATTCTACTGTCTGTTGTTGTTATTGTTATTCCACCTCTGGTTTCTATTGTTATCTCTGCCTCCTTTGTTATAGTTGTCCCTCCAACCATGGTTAGAATTATCTCTCCAACCTTGGTTGGAGTTGTCTTGCCATCCATGGTTATAGGTTCTACCTTGGTTGTAATTGCCGCCTTGTTGATTGTATCTCTGATTCGGGCGGTCATAGAAGTTATGAGTAGCTACCACAGTGTTGTCTTCCTGTTAGAGTTGCAGACATTCATCAGTATAGTGACTATAATCAGCACAGATCCCGCATACTCTTTGTGGAACCAACTGTTGGCTTTGTTGTGGTGAGAGAGGATGAGCTTGTTGTGCTTGTTGTTGATTTAACTGCATCTGCTTCAGTAGGTTGGTCATTTTACATATACTCTGGGTAAGAGCAGTAGTTTCAACGCTAGAGGAAACCTTTGCAATAGCTTTTGAGTGGCTATGCCTCTGCCTGTGATTCCTGGTGGACTCAGCTAAGTCGCTGATCAGTTGCCATGCTTCTTCTGCGGTCCTGTACTTTTATATAGACCCATTACTAGCACCATCCAGTGTAGTCTTATCCTGGAGGTTTATGCCTTGAGTGAAGTAGCTAATCAATACTAGTCTGTCAATCATGTGATGGGGGCATGCGTCTAGAAGGTTCTTAAAACGCTCCCAGTATTCATAGAGAGTCTCTGAGTCTCCTTGAACAATGCAGGAGATCTCTTTCCTCAGTTTATCTGTGACTTCAGCTAGGAAGTATTTTTCCAAAAATTCTCTCCTGAGTGTATCTCAGTTGGTAATAGTCACTTTAAGTTGGGAGTAGTACCACTCCCTTGCCTTTCCCTCAAGAGAAAACGGGAAGGCAGTTAACAGAATAGAATTTTCATCTGTACCCTTACGCCTAACAGTTGAACAGGCTGTCTGGAAATCCCTAAGATGCTTAATAGGCTCTTGAGCAGGTAAGCCATGAAACTTGGGCATCAAGTTGATTAGTGATGCCAGGGCATTTTGGCCAGTTTCACTGACATTTTCTTTACTGTTTTTAGGGTAGTTTCATGCATTTCCTTAGGAAATAAGCTAGTTTTGGGTAGATATTCACTTACATCTTGATTCAAGCATACATTGTGCACTTTACATGATTTCATGAGGATTTTGCACGAATTTAAGGACAAAATTGGATGTTGTATTTCCCATGACTTGGACTAGAACTTTGATGCACGTTATTGCTTGATTTCCGGACAAAGGAAGCAAAGAAGAACCACATTAGTGGCTACGTTAGTTACACTAACGTTAACACTAACGTGGAATGGGAGTAACTTGCAAAGTTAATGAGAAAAGTGATTGCCAATAACGCTCTCGAAGCCATCATTGCCCACGTTAAGAGTCACGTTAACTAAGTTAACGTGAACTCTAACGTGGAAGTAAAGAAATGGAGCCAACGTTAGTGACACTTAACATTATCACTAACGTTGGACCAAGATCATGAGTGGCCATGTTAGAGTCCACGTTAACTTGGTTAACGTGGCCTCTAACGTTAAGAAGAAATGGGGGGAGCCAACGTTAGTGACACTCAACATTGTCACTAACGTTGGCCAAAGCACATTAAGCCACGTTAACTCCCACGTTACCCTACTTAACGTGGAAGCTAACGTGGATAAGGGAAAGATGAGCCAACGTTAGTGACACTCAACCTTGTCACTAACGTTGGAGATGGCTAGCAAGGCCACGTTAGAAGCCACGTTAACCTAGTTAACGTGGACTCTAACGTAGGAAGGGGGAGGCTTCTCAACGTTATTGGGAAAGTTGAGTCCCAATAACATGTGCGAAAGACATAGTGGAAACGTTAGTGGCAACGTTTGTGCCACTAACGTTGAGGTTAACGTGGCTTTTAACTTTGGTGAGTAACATTAGTGAAAAAGGTGATTGTCACTAACTATTGTGAGTTTTTACTTGACGACAAATTCGGTACACTTGCCGAAGGGAATTTGTTGTGAGACAAGTTTTCTGTGCATCAAGTTTATGGCGCCGTTGCCGGGGATTGATTGTGCATCAACAATGATTAGATTGGAGGATAACTAGATTGAGCATTTTATTTTTGTTTGATTTAAATTTCTGTTTGAGTCATTTACTTTCTGTTTTAGATAACTTCTTCCCTTCCCCCTTACTTTTTCTTTGATATTTACTATTCATCTCACTAACCCACTAACTGTTTGATATATTACATCACTCACACTAACAGTAATTCTGACAGATACACTTGCTGCACCTATTCTCTTTGCTTGTACTTGTTGGTTGTATGACAGGGAGAAGAAGCGGGGCTTCAACTTCCTTTTATTCTGAACCTGAGAGAAACTTCCTTAGACTAAGGAGGGAGGCAAGAAAAAAACGTGTAGTTGGTGCTGAAGAAGAGGAGGAACACTTTGAGGAAGAGGCTCACAACCATGGCAGAGGAGGTCGAGCAAATCATGCTGGGGAGGATAGAAGAGTTTTAGGCTTTTACATCAATCCAAACCCAGGAAACTGTGGAAGTAGCATTCAAAAGCCAACCATCTATGCCAACAATTTTGAACTGAAGCCACAGCTCATCACCCTTGTGCAGAACAACTGTTCGTTCGGAGGGAGTGTCCAAGAGGACCCAAATCAACATTTAACCACTTTTCTGAGAATATGTGACACAGTGAAATCTAATGGTGTTCATCCTGACGCCTATAGACTGCTCTTATTTCCATTCTCACTCAAGGATAAGGCAGCCAAGTGGCTGGAGTCTTTCCCAAGGGAGAGCTTGACAACTTGGGAAGACGTGGTGAACAAATTCTTAGCAAGATTTTACCCTCCTCAACGAATCAATACGCTGAGAGCTGAGGTCCAAACTTTCAGGCAACAAGATGGTGAGACTCTATATGAAGCATGGGAGAGGTTTAAAGACTTAACAAGGAGGTGCCCACCAGATATGTTCAACGAATGGGTGCAGCTGCACATTTTCTATGAAGGGCTCTCTTATGAGTAAAGAAGGCCGTAGACCATTCATCCGGAGGATCTTTGAACAAGAAGAAGAATATTGATGAAGCCATAGATGTCATTGAAACAGTAGCAGAGAATGACTACTTCTATGCTTCCGAAAGAGGGAACACAAGAGGAGTAATGGAGCTAAACAATGTAGATGCTCTGCTGGCCCAAAACAAGCTCATTACCCAGCAGCTGGCTGACCTCACCAAGAAGATAGAGAGCAACCAAGTAGCAGCAATCTCCACTTCATCAACAACCCAAGAAGGAGTGAATGAAGAAGCAGAGGGTAGTCAGGAGCAAGCCAACTACATTGGGAATTCACCTAGGCAAAACCATGATCCATACTCCAAGACCTACAACCCTGGATAGAGGAATCACCCAAACTTTGGGTGGGGAAATCAACAAGACCAAAGCCTTGATCAAAGACGCCCAAATCCAAACAATGTAGCCACCCAAAACTTTACATCTAGACCATATCAACACCCCCATAACAACAACTCCCCACATTCATATCAAGGCCAGAATAACCCTGCTCAGCCTGACCTGTCATCATTTGATGAAAGAATCTCAAGGATTGAAAATCTACTTGAAGGCATAAGCAAAGAGATTCAAGATAGTAAAGCATTCCGAGAAGAGGTGATATCCAATATGCAGAATCAGGATGCTGCCATCAAGAAACTTGAGACACAAATTGGCTACTTATTCAAACAAATCCCCCGCCACAACCTTCGCAGCAAGACTAGCTCAACACAAAGGGAGGAGTGTCAGGCTATCACCCTTAGGAGTAGGAAGGAACTGAAGGAAACCCCCCAGAAACCACAAAAAGAGGACTCAACTAAAGAGGAAGAAGAGCAGGACGAAGCTCGAGTTCCCACTTTGAATTTACAAAAAGGGGAAGGAATGCTGAAACCAGACGCCCCAAGAGTCCCATACCTTCAGCAATTAAGGAAGAAAGGGGATGACAATCAGTTTTTGAGATTTCTGGAAATCTTCAAGAAACTGCAAATCAACATACCCTTTGCTGAAGCAATAGAACAGATGCCACTCTACGCCAAGTTCTTGAAGGAGCTCATGACTAAGAAGAGAAGCTGGAAGAACAACGAGACTATGATACTAACCGAAGAATGTAGTGCTATCATTTAGCACAAACTACCCCAGAAATTGAAGGATCCCGGGTGTTTTCAAATCCCTTGTATTATAGGGGAAATCACAGTGGAAAAGGCTCTGTGTGACTTAGGAGCCAGCATCAATTTGATGTCAGTAGCTATGATGAGAAAGATGAAGATCGAGGAAGCTAAACCAACAAAGATGGCCTTACAATTGGCAGACAGATCGTTCAAGTTCCCGCATGGCGTCGTAGAAGATTTGCTGGTGAAGGTGGGAGATTTTATCTTCCCAGCAGACTTTGTAGTGCTGGACATGCAAGAGGAAGCCAAGGCTTCCATTATTCTGGGAAGGCCATTCTTGGCCACTGCTGGAGCTGTAATTGATGTACAAAAAGGAGATCTCACCCTGAGATTACACAAGGAAAAGATGACGATCAATGTGTTCAAGGCCATGAGTTACCCACCAGAGCAAATGGGAGAATGTATGAGGTTGGACTCACTTGAAGACACAGTGCAAGAAAGTTTTGAAGAAGAAGAACCTGAAGGTATAATAAAGGAGGAGTCTACGTGTAGTGAAGAGGTTGCAATAGCAGAAAGTCAAATACAAGGTGCACCAAAGAAAGAGAACGAAAAGTCAGAAGCACCCAAACTTGAACTCAAAGCATTGCCACCCTCTCTCAAATATGCGTACTTAGGAGAAGATGAAAATTACCCAGTGATTATAAGCTCCTTCCTCAGCCAAGATCAAGAGGATGAACTGCTCAAAGTACCGCGAAACCACAAAGATGCTATTGGTTGGACTCTTGCTGACTTGAAGGGGATAAGTTCGGCCATATGTATGCACAAGATACTGCTGGAAGAAGATGCCAAACCATCCATTCAATCCCAAAGGAGGTTGAACCCAATCATGAAGGAAGTGGTACAGAAGGAAGTTATGAAGTTGTGGCAGGGGGTAATTTACCCAATCTCAGACAGCCCCTGGGTTAGCCCCGTGCATGTCGTCCCAAAAAAGGGAGGAATTACCGTGGTTCCCAATGAGAAGAACGAACTAATTCCTACAAGGACAGTCACAGGATGGCGGATGTGCATAGACTACATGAAGCTCAATGAGGCTACACGAAAAGATCATTTCCCCTTCCATTCATGGATCAGATGTTGGAAAGACTCACAGGGCACGCTTATTATTGTTTTCTCGACGGTTATTCAGGATATAACCAAATAGTGGTTGATCCCAGAGATCAAGAGAAAACCTCATTCACTTGCCCATATGGAGTGTTTGCCTACAGGCGCATGCCATTTGGGCTATGTAATGCACCTGCGACTTTCCAACGCTGCATGCTTTCTATCTTTTCAGATATGATAGAAAAATTCATTGAAGTTTTTATGGATGACTTCTCTTTATTCAGAGATTCCTTTCCTAGCTGCCTACATCACCTTGCCTTGGTATTGAAAAGATGCCAAGAAACCAATCTGGTCTTGAACTGGGAAAAATGTCACTTTATGGTGATAGGAGGAATAGTCCTTGGTCACAAAGTTTCTAACCAAGGCATTGAGGTTGACAGAGCCAAAGTAGAACTTATTGAAAAACTGCCTCCACCCAGTGATGTCAGGGCAATTAGGAGCTTTTTAGGGCATGCTGGTTTTTATAGAAGAAAGATTTTTCAAAGATAGCCAAGCCCTTAAGCAATCTGCTTGTATCATATACACCATTTATCTTTGATGAAACATGCATGTTAGCCTTTGAAAATTTGAAAATGAGGTTGTCCTCTGCTCCTATCATTTCCCCACCTGATTGGAATTTACCGTTTGAATTGATGTGTGACGCATCGGATTTCGCAGTTGGGGCAGTGTTGGGACAGAGGAAAGATAACTTAGTCCACGTGATATACTATGCTAGCAAGGTCCTTAATGATACTCAAAGAAATTATACCACTACTGAAAAGGAGTTGCTAGCAATAGTTTTTGCATTTGACAAGTTTAGATCATACCTCATTGGTGCGAAAGTGATTGTTTTTACAGACCACACAGCACTTAAATATTTGTTTGCCAAGCAAGAATCAAAACCAAGACTAATAAGATGGATCTTATTGTTGCAGGAATTCAATATTGAGATCAGAGACAAGAAAGGAGTGGAGAACAAGGTAGCAGATCACCTATCCAGGATTCCTCATAATGAAGGTGGAGCACATGATACAAGTGTAAACGAGCTCTTCCCTGATGAGCAGTTGATGACAGTTCACAAAGCACCATGGGTCGCAGACATTGTCAACTTCAAGGCATCTGGAGCATTACCTCCAGAGATCAATAAACATCAAAAAAGGAAGCTCATGAATGATGCAAAATACTTTGTCTGGGATGAGCCATATCTCTTCAAGAAGTGTTCAGATGGAATCCTTAGACGATGTGTTTCGGAAGAAGAAGGACGAGAGGTCCTATGGAACTGCCACGGCTCATGTTATGGAGGCCACTTTGGAGGAGACAGAACAGCAGCAAAGGTGTTACAAAACAGATTCTTTTGGCCCACCCTTTTCAAGGATGCAAAAGAACTGGTAAGGAGCTGCAATGAATGCCAAAGATCTGGAAACTTGCCCAAAAGAAATGAGATGCCACAGAATTTCATCTTGGAACTGGAACTGTTTGATGTGTGGGGAATTGATTTCATGGGACCATTCCCAACCTCATATGCAAACAATTACATCTTGGTAGCAGTAGATTACGTCTCCAAGTGGGTAGAGGCTATTGCAACCCCAACAAACGATAACAAAGTGGTCATGAACTTCCTCAGGAAGAATATCTTTAGCCGGTTTGGAGTCCCACGAGCACTCATTAGTGATGGAGGAAGCCATTTTTGTAACAAACCACTAGAAGCTCTTCTCCTACGATATTGGGTAAAACATAAGGTAGCCACACCATACCATCCCCAAACAAGTAGACAAACTGAGATATCCAACAGAGAGCTAAAGAGGATTCTGGAAAAGACTATGGGTGCATCAAGAAAGGATTGGTCGAAGAAGCTGGATGATGCTCTTTAGGCATACAGAACAGCATTCAAAACACCACTTGGAATGTCCCCATATCAACTGGTGTATGGTAAGGCTTGTCATTTACCACTAGAGCTGGAACATAAAGCTCTCTGGGCTATCAAGATACTAAACTTCGACAGCATTGCCGCTGGTGCAAAGAGGATCTTACAGCTGCAAGAGATGGAGGAATTCAGGTCACAAGCCTATGAAAATACCAGGATGTACAAAGAGAAGGCAAAGAGAAGACATGACCTACGTCTTGCACCCAGAAGTTTCAAAAAGGGGCAGTGAGTACTTCTCTACAATTCCAAATTGTGACTGTTCCCAGGAAAACTCAAATCAAGGTGGTCCGGACCTTTTCTTGTCACAAAAGTATCGCCATATGGACACATCGAAGTCATGGATGAAGGTTCAGAGAGGACTTTTACAGTTAATGGACAAAGACTCAAGCATTACCTGGGTAACATGGGGGATAACCCCAGAATAAACTATCATCTCAAGTGAAGGAGGAATCGTCAAGCTAGTGACGATAAAGAAGCGCTTTGTTGGGAGGCAACCCAACCTCAGGTATTTTCCTTTTCACCTTTATTTCAATAAAGATCACAAGTTGTTTCCCCTGTATTGTAAGGAGCTAAGTTTGGTGTTCCACACCAGAACAATCCAAGAGTGATAGTGTAATTCTAAGTTTGGTGTTCCACCAAAGGACAGTAGTTAGAATTATACTCCACTCCCAAAACACATTGCTAGCTCCAACCAATCAAGGGAAACCACTTAGATGTAGTTAGACTTTAGTTAATAAGTGTTTTGTTAACAATAAGATATGAGGTTCTCAGCATATATGCAAGGTTTGGTACTAGGCACGGAACTAAGTTTGGTGTTCACACACCAAACTAAGTTCAGAAATTACAAGCATACATGCAAGCTAACTATTTCTCAAGTGCTTTGGGAACAAGAAACTTCAAATAACTTTGCAGGAATCTTATGAGGAAATGGTGCACTTTCACCCAAGGAAGTGAGGTAGCAAGGATTAGGATGGTGACAAAGAAAGAAGGCAACTAGAAATCGTCACCAGAAGGTTGTATTGTTACTTAATACCATTGTACCCAGAATTATTGAGAATTGGAATTCCAGATGCACTTTTGATTAATAGTTGCTCGTAGTTTGAACTTTATTTTAATTCTGTCTTTTAAAGTTTTGATGCATAGGTCTTTTTTTGCTGGTCTTTATGTTACTGCATCATTTCTTTACTTACTTGTATGCTTGTCCCTTTTGAATCAAATGAAAAGAGAATGATTGTTTTAAAAAGACCAGAGTGGAGTTCAGGGTGCTTCAACACCTAGCACCTTGAACCAACTGGTTCGGGAGTGTTGGCTGAAAGCTTATTTTAAAGAGTTGCCCCCTTACAGAGCACTTAGCTTAAGAACAAAAATAAGCCCTCAAATAACAACAAAAAAATCAATGAATAAAAGTCTCATGGGATGCAATAACAAGTGAGTATTCTAGGACATGATAAAGGTCTGAAAGCTAGGAATGAGCCTAAGTTGCTATGCATGAAACCACCATAAAACCAGGGACATGACTTCCACAAAAATGACTCATTTCTCTTATGCCACCATGAGCCACGTTAACTCCCACGTTAACTTAGTTAACGTGGAAGCTAACGTGGATAAGGGAAAGATGAGCCAACGTTAGTGACACTCAACTTTGTCATTAACGTTGGAGATGGCTAGCAAGGCCACGTTAGAAGTAGGTTAACGTGGACTCTAACGTGGAAAATAGGGGCAATTTGTAACGTTAGTGACAATGGTAAGTGTCACTAACGTTCTCGAAGGATGGCAAGCCTACGTTAAAAGAGCCACGTTAACTAAGTTAACGTGGAGTCTAACGTAGGAAGGGGGAGGCTTCTCAACGTTATTGGGAAAGTTGAGTCCCAATAACATGTGCGAAGGACATAGTGGAAACGTTAGTGGCAACGTTTGTGCCACTAACGTTGAGGTTAACGTGGCTTTTAACTTTGGTGAGGAACGTTAGTGAAAAAGGTGATTGTCACTAACGTTCTCGAACCCATATTTTCACTGAACGTTAACACCACTAACTTCCTGAGCCAAAGGCCCTGCCCACTTCATACTTTCTCTCCGCAAGTAAAAGCTAAGCCCAATGAAGAAGAGAACTGCTTCAAACTCAAGATCCAAAGGCCCAAGACTTGAAGAATCAATTTGAAGAACAGAAGAGTAGTATATATAGGAGTAGCTTTGAAATATTTTAGAGAGTTGGAAATTATAGGGAGACTCTTAGCATAGAACTACTCTCTGTTTTTACTTTCTCTGCACTTCTAAGTTTTCATCATGTATTCTCCATCTTTGTTTTCATTTTTCAGAGCTATGAACAACTAAACCCCTGTCATTGGGTTAGGGAGCTCTGTTGTAATTTGATGGATCAATACTAGTTTTCGTTATTTGGTGCACGAATTATGTCTTGATTTTACTTGAAAGCTTTCGATCTTCATCCAATTGAGTTTGGGATCCTTTTTATTTGCCCTTGCCTTTTGGTTTTAAGGGTTATTGACTTTTTCTGCTTGCTTTTTCTTTTTCTTTCTAATTTTTTTTTCGTCTATATATTTTTTTTTTTGCAAGCTTTGTTCTTTGCTGCTTTTTCTTGCTTCAAGAATCATTTTTATGATTTTTCAGATTATCAATAACATGTCTCATGTTCATCATTCTTTCAAGAGCCAACATATTTAACAGTCTTAAACAACAAATTCAAAAGACATATGCACTGTTCAAGCATTCATTCAGAAGACAGAAAGCATTGCCACCACATTTAACTAATTAGAATTTCTCTTATTAAAACTCAAAATTTTATTGCCTCTTATTCAAAAGATCTACTACTTTATTCGTGTTTGCTGATGATGAGAAAAATAAACTATAGCTTAATTGGAGATAAAATCAAAATAGATACTAATTACTATTATATGACTCCTAAGGTAAACTCCTATAAGGACACTGTTACAGAGTTAAAGCAGAAATTGGAAATTAACAACCTTTATTCTGGGGGAACGGGGGTTCCTCTGATCCTTGGGGTGCTTGGTCCTACAAGAGAAGACTTTTGGCGCTTCAATTCCCTTAAGTCACGCCCCTGCTCCTCTTGTTCTTTAAACATATAGGTCAGCATTTGACTGTGTTCCTTCTGTTCTTTTATTATTTGCTCCATAGCTTCCCGTATCTTGGTAACGGACGTCTCAAGATACTCCCAGTATTCAGGTTGAGGGATCTCTAGGAGGAATTCCTGTGCTCTCTTCTTGATGGGATCATCCTGTGCTTGTTGTTTTTCCATTGATGCTTTGGTGATTGACTTTTCAATTAGGATATACTCAGTTATTCCCATCCTTACTCCAGCGTCCTTGCAGAGCAGAGAAATCACGCTTGGATAAGCCAACCTGGCCTCTTTTGAATTTTTGTTAGAAATTTTGTAGAGTTCAGTTGAAATCAGCTGATGAACCTCCACTTCCTTTCCCATCATGATGCAATGGATCATCACTGCTCTTTTAACTGTGACTTTAGAACGGTTGCTAGTAGGCAACAGAGAACGCCCAATGAAGTCCAGCCATCCTCTGGCGACTGGTTTAAGATCCTCCCTCTTGAGTTGATTTGGGACACCCTTTGTGTTGGTGGTCCACCTGGCTCCAGGGATATATATGTCCTCC
>NC_029792.2:32819680-32820336 GCF_000816755.2 Arachis ipaensis
ACGCCAGATCCTTGCCCATTTCTGGCGTTGAACGCCAGTCCTGCTGTATTTCTGGCGTTGAACGCCAGTTTTGGCCATGGTTTGAGTGTTCAGCGCCAGCCTTCCACCAATTTTCTGGCGTTTTAGCACCAGAATTATTTTTCCCTGGGCTCTTACTGTCCTCAGGTGAATTTTGGGTGGTTTGCTCATTTCTTAGCTTTTTGCTGCCTTGAGGTGGGGTATTTAATGTTTTCCCACTTCTTAGTTGAATTGCTTGGCATTCTTCTGCTATTTGCTTTGACAGCTGCTGCCTTGTTTGCTTAAACTGTTCGTCCATATGTATATTAGCCATCCTTGTCTCTTGTAGTCTATCTTTGAATTCGGCTAACTGCTTTGTTAGAAAGTCCAATTGCTGATTGAATTCAGCAGCTTGTTTTACAGGACTGAGTTCAGCAGTTACTGTTTTAACCTCTTCATTCATGGAAGGGTTGCTGCTTAGGTACAGATGCTGATTCCTGGCAACTATATCAATGAGCTCTTGAGCCTCTTCAATTATCTTTCTCATGTGGATAGATCCACCAGCTGAGTAATCAAGAGACATCTGAGCTCCTTCTGCAAGCCCATAATAGAAGATGTCTAACTGAACCCACTCTGAAAACATTTCAGAGGGGCATTTT
>NC_029792.2:32821802-32823500 GCF_000816755.2 Arachis ipaensis
AGAGAAAAACAATAAGATAGCACAAGATTTAAAATTTTTAGATCTAATGCTCCCTATTTTCGAAAATTTTGGAGGGAAAACACCAAGGAACACCAAACTTAAAAATTTTTAGAAAACCAAGCCAAAATTTTCGAAAATTTTAAGGAAAATCAACAAGAAAACATCAAACTTAAAGTTTGGCACAGGATCTAATAGAGAAATTATTGTTGAAAACTAATTTTAAAAAGAAAATAAGGATTCTAAAATTTTAACACGACAATAATAAGAGACTCTAAACAAAAAAAGAAATTTTTCCTAATCTAAGCAACAAAATAATCCGTCAGTTGTTCAAACACGAACAATCCCCGACAACGGCGCCAAAAACTTGGTGCACGAATTGTGAATCACACTTTTTACAACTCGTACCACTGACCAGCAAGTGCACTGGGTCGTCCAAGTAATACCTCACGTGAGTAAGGGTCGAATCTCACGGAGATTGTTGGTTTGAAGCAATCTATGGTTATCTTGTAATTCTTAGTCAGGAAGTCAATTATGTTTATCAGTTGGATTGCAAATAAACAATAGAGCATGGATCAAAGGTTACTTGTTATGCAGTAATGGAGAATATGTTGGAGTTTTGGAGATGCTTTGTCTTCTGAATCTCTGCTTTCCTCTGTCTTCTTGTTCACGCACGCACGTCCTCCTATAGCAAGCTGTGTGTTGGTGGATCACCGTTGTCAATGGTTACCTTCCATCCTTCCAGTGAAAACTACGCTCACGCGCTCTGTCACAGCACGGCTAATCACCGGTTGGTTCTCGATCCGGTTGGAATAGGATTTACTATCCTTTTGCGTCTGTCACTAACGCCCAGCCTTCAGGAGTTTGAAGCTCATCACAGTCATTCAATCCTTGAATCCTACTCGAAATACCACAGACAAGGTTTAGACTTTCCGGATTCTCATGAATGCCACCATCAATTCTAGCTTATACCACGGAGATTCTGATTAAGGAATCTAAGAGACACTCATTCAATCGTATATAGAACGGAGGTGGTTATCAGGCACACGTTCATGATTTGAGGAAGGTGATGAGTGTCACAGATCATCACCTCCATCACAGTTAAGAGCGAATGAACATCTTAGATAGGAACAAGCGTGGTTGAATGGAAAACAGAAATACTTGCATTAATTCATCGAGACACAGCAGAGCTCCTCACCCCCAACAATAGGGTTTAGAGACTCATGCCGTCAGAGAATACAAAGTTTAGATCTAAAATGTCATGAGATACAAAATAAGTCTCTAAAAGTTGTTTAAATACTAAACTAGTAACCTAGGTTTACAAAAAGTGAGTAGACTATGATGGATGATGCAGAGATCCACTTCTGGGGCCCACTTGGTGTGTGCTGGGCTGAGATTTAAACAAGTCACGTGCAGAGGCCATTTGTGGAGTTGAACGCCAGTTTTTGTGCCAGTTTGGGCGTTCAACTCCAGCTTTTGATCCTTTTCTGGCGCTGGACGCCAGAATTGGGCAGAGAACTGGCGTTGAACGCCAGTTTATGTCGTCTATTCTTGTTCAAATTATGGACTATTATATATTGATGGAAAGCCCTGGATGTCTACTTTCCAACGCAATTGGAAGCATGCCATTTCGAGTTCTGTAGCTCCAGAAAATCCATTTGAGTGCAGGGAGGTCAGAATCCAACAGCATCAGCAGTCCTT
>NC_029792.2:32823894-32835175 GCF_000816755.2 Arachis ipaensis
ATTTGAGAGATTGAATTACAAGAAATTATAATTCAATCACTTAAGATTGCTAAGGAGATCAATGAGTGCATTGATTGAGGAAGAGATGAAAATGAAATTGATCCGGAGAATGCAACATCTCCTAAGCCCAATGAACTCCCCATTTCTGATTTTACCCATTCTCTTTAATTTCTGTTATCTACTTTAATGAGCAATTCCCCCATTCCCATTTACAATTCTGCAATTTACCTTCCGTCATTTACTTTCAGATCTATAATTCTAGCATTTACTTTCCTGTCAATTACCTTCCCGCCATTTTATTTTCTGTAATTCTCAACTCAAATTCTAGATTCGCTCAACTAGAACAGTCCTCTAATTAAAGTTGCTTGATCAATCAATCCTTGTGGGATTCGACCTCACTCTATTGTGAGTTTTTACTTGACGACAAATTCGGTACACTTGCCGAAGGGAATTTGTTGTGAGACAAGTTTTCTGTGCATCAATTAGTGTAGTCTTCAATTCAAAATCTGCAGCCAGATTTGGATGATGCACTTGATAAGGTTGCAGTGTAAAATCTGGGGCTCCAGCTTCCTGGAGAGTAATTCTCCTAGGTTCTGCCATGTTACCTGCACGTGAATCAACTGGATCAGTAGTAAAGGAGCTTGTCTCACCCTCATATGGCAGTTCAGATTCGCCCTCAGATGAGACTGGTGAATCGATAACAATCACTTCACCACCCTCAGAGGCTAACCAACCTCGAGCTCGCCTAATATGTGAAAGAGTTCTTTCAATTTCAGGATCAAAAGCGGCTAAGCTCGGATCAGGTAGTGAACGCGTCATTCAATGAGAAAGACATATAGCTCATGGTAACAGAAATAAAAATAAAATATGCAAATAAAATAAAATATGTACACTAATTAATAATCTAGCACGCTATTGCAACTCCCCGGCAACGGCGCCAAAAATTGATGCGTGGGCAGAAGTCGGCTAATTAAAAAATCAAAACATGGAATACGTTGTGAGTATAGTTCTTAACCAGCTAAGATCCGCCTCGTCAATTTAGAAAAGTTGTCACAAATTTTAGAAATAAAAATACTGGGAGTATGAGTCCCAAGTCGTCTCCCAACGAGTTGCAGGAAAACATGCTAATTTATTAATCAGAAATTTTTCAAAAGGTTTGAGTTGGATAATGAGTAATTAAAATAATTGTAAATTAAAGCAATAAAACTAAGAATTATTATTAATATTAAAAGGCCTTGACTGGGGGAATGATTAATTGGAAGTTCTATCCTTGTTGGAATCTTCTCAAGTGTAGTGTAAAGAGGTTGTTGTTTTCACTTAGTTAACCCTTACTAAATAAAGGAAAGTCAAGTGATTGAGCTAACTCTTACCCGCAAATCCTTGTCCTCTCCCTTGGGAAGGTCTAGCGTTAGTAGGTACAGAATTAGCCAACAACGTCCAATTTAACTACGCACTTGAGCATTCCAACTCAAGTGTCTCCTCTTAATCAACCCCCATGTCAAGTAGAAAATCTACTCCATTGACATGGAATTAATACTCATAAAAATATAAGAAGAAATAATTAAATGAAATAAAATAGAGATTTAAAATTAATTAAAAATAAAAGTAACTCTATATATTAATAAATTCAAAATGCAACATACTTAATTGAATAGGGTCAATGATCAACATGAAAAGAGTAAAGGAATAAGAAAACAAACTAAAGTAGTGTCTTCACGGAGGTAATGACTCTTCAGCATCCAAAATCCAAAGCGAAAGCATAAACTATCAATGTAAAGCTAATCTAGATTCAGATCTAAAGCTAAAAGTAATCCTAATATCAATGTATCTGAATGTGTGTGGATGCGTGTTGAGTCTCTGCATGTTCCCTAGCTTTAGTCTGTGTTTCTGGGCCGAAAACTGGGTCAAAATGCTGCCCGAATCGCCCCCAGCGTATTCTGTTATTTCTGCATATCGCGCAGGTCACGCGTACGCGTCGTCCATGTGTTCGCGTCATTTAGCGATTTTCCTTGTCACGCGTTCGCATTGTCCACGCGTTTGCATCAGGCACGCATTCGCGTCGCTGCAATTTCTTCATTTCGCGCGCTCGGGTGAGCCATAGCAATCGCGTCAGTGTTCGCTGGTCATCTCCTTGGTTTCTTGTGTTCCTTCCAATTTTGCAAGCTTCCTCTCTATTCTCCGAGCCATTCCTGCCCTATGAAGCCTGAAACACTTAACACATGGATCACAGCATCGAATGGGATAAAGGAGAGTTAAAATGTACAAATTAAAGGTCTCTAGGAAGCAAGTTTCAACCATAAACAATAATAGGAAGGAATTATAAAATCATGCAATCCATATGAATAAGAAGGTAAAGACATGATAAAACCACTCAATTAAACACAATATAAATCATAAAATAATGGTTTATCAATTCCGCATCAACATATGATCCTTTTGAGAAAGACGAGTCCTTCCCCACTATGCTTAAAATTAACGATGAGGTGGACTTCACTAAACTTCCTATTTATGATTTGAGTGGTGGGGAAGAAATAGGAGAATTTGGTGACGAAGAATGTGAACTTGAGGAAGCTTGGCAAGAGGTAGAGCTTGAAGAACCTTTCCAAGTGGTGGACGCCTCTAGAAGAGGATGGACGAGAGGGGAATGCGCTTTATCAAGACCTTTGGGAACTCCTCTACCTAGGTTGCCATCTATTCCTTCATTTGAGTGGGTGAAACTTCTAACTCTTAGCTTTATTATCCCACTTGAATTTGGCTTGCTTGAAACGGATGGCCAACTTAGGGCGCTTTGTAGAATCAAGCGTAAGAGGAGGATGTTTAGTGGTTGGCGTTGGAAATCTAGGCTCATTATAGTTGGAAGCTCAAAATTGAGGAGCATGGATTGGTGTAGTGCTCAATTGAATGGGTCTAGGAGGATCGTTTGGTGCCTTCATGAGAATTCGGCTTCTCTACCACCCGGAGAGGACTACCATGATCAACTTGAAGGCGGGTGTGAAAACAAAGTGTGGGATCCCGGATTACAAGGTGTGGAACAACTTTAGGAGCCTATGGTTTGTGAAGAACTCCATCAAAGCTTGGAGTTATTAACTTTGAATGATGAAGCACAATGGAAGTCCAAGCATTGGTGGATGCTCAAGGATGGATTCAAGCACAAGCCACCTTGATGAAGAGCTCCCCATAAGTCCAACTTAAGGACAATAAACAACGGTGCTAGGTGGGAGACACCCCACCATTGTAAAATCTTCCCTTTTTCCTTATTGGTAAAATAGGTTTAATTCCTTGTTTTGATTGCTTAGTTGAGTTTATTTGAGAGTCTAGTAGGTTAAATAAGATTTTATGATATTTTGGTAGCTGTTTGGAGGTTTGGAATGCTTGGTTTGGTGCAAAAACATGAAAAAATTTTGAAAAACAGAGCACCATCCACATGTACGCGTGCTTTACGCGTACGCGTGACCCAAGTATTTTCGACCATCCACGCGCACGTGTCATGCGCGCGTACGCGTGGATTGCACATTTCCACTTCCCATCTATTTTTCCGAGAGTTGCGCGAACAGCGCGTGAACACTGTGCGAAACGCGCAGGCCAACTCACGCGTAAGCGTAAAGGACGCGTACGCGTCGCTCTCGAAATAACCCATCGACGCGCACGCATGCCTCACGCGTACGCATCGCACCCATTTCAGCACTCCACGCGCACGCGTCACTGACGCGTACGCGTGGACTACCTTACATCAACCATTTTCTTTTCTCATCTTCTTTTCATTTCTTTCCTTCTTTTCTCTTATCTTCTTTTCTTTCCACCCTTCAAACATCATCCAACACTACCAAACACCATATAACACCACTTCTTTTAGTTAGTTAGTTATTTTAATTTTTGTTTAACTTTTGTTTTCCGTTATAAGTGTTGGATTACTAATCTTGTTTACTGTTTACTACTGCTAATTACTAATAGGATGTTATCTTAACATCAATTTTGTTTGTATTCCTTGTTGGATTCTTTGTTGAGGTTGTATTTGGTTACTTGGTTTGGAACTTTTCATGCTTAATGTTTTTGAATACCAAGTACTTGTTACATTGTCTTCATGCATCCTAACTCTTTAAATTGCATGTTTTGGCCACCATGCATTCATCATCTATCATTAGGCAATTGTACATTATCAATGCAAATTTTTTTAGGTGATGCTTGTTTATGATTGACCGTTATTTACATCACCTATTTTCATGCATTGAGATGTTGGAATTGTGAAATCGGATCGAGCACTTACCTAGTGGCATATTTTTGAGCTTGTAAGGCTTTGTGGACCATGCTGCTATGTAATTGATTTTAACTCTTATATCTCTTTTTCTAAGTTCCATAACATCCATGTCTTCCACCTCTATGTCACCCAGGTGTTGCAACAACGTCAATATGTGTCATTGATTGTTGTGTAAGTTTCATATACCATTTTGTTCACTAAGTTTACTTACACATCAATCAATGTCCATTCCTTATCCATTTCACAATTACTTGACTTTTGGCTTGAATGCTTTCATGCTTTTTTATTGCTTGTTAGGTTGTTTTAACCTACAAGTTTAGAGCATCTCAAGTGCATTAGGATGAGTGAAGTGCGTGTTCCTTTTTATGTAATTGTGACATAGTTCTCTTTATGCTAGTGTGTTCTAGACCGCATGCATCTTAGAACTTACACACCTATCTTTCATCAATGTCACACTAATTCACTCACTTCATTCTAGTGATTTACCTCATTCCAACAATTTACGCTTCCTTGCTTTTTACTCTCTTATCTTACAGTGTTATTTTCTATTTTTCATGACTAATGCACCACAAGCAAAAATGGAAGCGGAAGAAAGAACACGCAGCAACCAGTTGACCTACCAGCTGAAGGTGGCAATCCGAAGAGTCACCATACCCCCTTGCTCATCTTTGGATGCACCGAGGACGGTGCAAACTTTTAAGTGTGGGGAGGTCATCCGACCAGTCGGCGTTTCTGAGTGACAAGTTTCTAATCCCAATATTTTTGCATTTTATTCTTAGGCCCTTTAGGATTTTTAGTTGCATTTTCTTAATAATGAAATTTTTCAAGAATTTTACCTATAAGGCACCCCAATTGATTGAAAAAAAAATTTAGAACTTGCTTGAATTATACAATTGTGGATCATGTTTTTGAGCTAAGAACACAAGCGTGTGAGATTTGAACCTAATTGTGTGGTTACATCATATAACCACTTATTTTCATTCTTGTGTGCATTATTCTCTTTCTATGATTGTAACCTTTGATTTGTTTGATTCTATATGTCCATTATTCTATGTATACATGTATTTATATGATTGAGACCATCGTTTCAAATAGCTCACTTACCCAAATAGCCTACCTTTTATCTTCCATTGTTAACCAACTTTGAGCCTATGTTAAACCCACTTGTTCTTAATTTTAGCACATTACAAGCCTAAAGCGAAAAACAATAAATGTCCCTTGTTTGGATCTTTGATTAGCTTAGGCTAGTGAGAGTGCTCATCATCTAAGTTTGCGAGAGTTAGGAACATTGGTTGGGATGAAAGTGTATTTTTGTATTTTTTTCAAAATTTTGGAAATTGGGTACATACTTATGCATTGAATGTAAAACCATATGCATTGATACTTTTGTATATACTTTATTGCAAAAGGAAAAAAAAAGAAAATAAAAAGAAAGAAAAAGACAAGTAATAAAAAGGGGACAAAATGCCCCAAGGTGAAGTTAAATAATAATAATGCATATGTGTGGTGACCAAAAATAGAATGCATGAGTGTGTGAAAAAGTGAAGAATGGGTAGTTAGGCTAGCCTTGAATTGTATAGGTTGTTATATAGGATAGGTGGGAAGTTTAAGTTAATCGAAGATTCAAATTTCGAGCCCACTTGACCATATATAACCCTACCTTGACCCTAGCCCCATTACAACCTATGGAAAAGTCCTCATGATATTTGTATGCATGCATGAAATAATTGTTGATTGTTAGATGAAAAACAAATCTTGGAAAGCATGATTAGGGGAGAATTGAGTGAATCAACCTGATGAGGGAAAAACGATTGCACACAAACTCACCGGCAAGTGTACCAGGTCGCATCAAGTAGTAATAGCTCACAGGAGTGAGGTCAATCCCACAGGGATTGATGGATCAAACAACTTTAGTGAGGTGACTAGTCTAGTTAAGCTAACAGTGGTGAATTGGGTGAAATTGTGTTGACAGAATGTAAATCGCAGAAGGTATAAAGTGTAGAAGGTAAATTGGCAGAAACTTAAAGAGCAAGAAACGGAAATTGCAGCAAATGTAAAGGGACTTGGGTGCAGGGAAATTAAAGAAAGATGTAAATCAAGCAATCGAAAAGAACTTGAGAACAAATAACAGGAAATTTAAATTGCAGGAAAATTAAATCAGGCTGAATCATGAACAGAATTGTAAATTTGCAGAAAAATAAAAGTGCAGGAAATTGAGATTTGCAATGAAAGTAAACTGAATTCAGTACAATTGAAATGTAAAAGTGCAGGAAGAAAAAATGTATCAACTATACTAAGCTCTCTAGAGTCTCTAATCCTCCAAGAGAGCTCTAGAGTCTCTAATCCTCTAGCCTGAGCCTCTATTCTACTTTTACTCCTACTGTGCGTGTCCCTTGTAAAATGAAACTGATGCCTTTATATAGGCTTTAGAGAATGAAAATGAAATTGAAATTGAAAACAAATTACAATTCAAATGAAATTCCTATTCTAACTGTTTCTTGTATCTTTGAGTGATGGCAATGAGCTCTGCTTACTTTGGTGTGTCAATGGGCTTGGAATCAGATTTAATTGAGCAAAAATTCACTTCCAGGAGAGCGTAGCATTCATTAAGTGAGCGGAACGCTTTTGCACCCACGCGTATGCGTCCTCTGCGTGTGCGCGTCCTTTTCGCGTTTTGGGCCCTCCATGCGTATGCGTTCCTCACGCTTACGCGTACTTTGGCAATCTGGCACATCGACGCGTACGCGTCACCCACGCTTTCGCATCCCTTGCAGCGTTCACCAAACGAGCGTAGCGTTCTTCAATTGAGCACGTACGCGTGGGTCTTCAAACATGCTACTGCCACACTACCGCTCAACCCACGCTTGTGCGTCCTTCTTCAGGTAAGTCACATCCACGTGTACGCGTCATGCACACGTACACGTCGATGGCTGAACTCCCATTCCCATTTTAGATTTTGCTCGAAAACGCTCACTTATGCAACGTAGCGCTTTCTTTCCAAATGAGCGCCAACCACTTCCACGCATACGCGTCATGCACGCGTACGCGTGGGTCTTCATAAATCCTTGCCCCACGCGTCAGCGTCTTGTACGCGTGCGCGTCGTGACGTTTTTGCGCCAAGAGCGCTCCGTATTTAAATCATGGGCCATGCTTTTAAAAGCGTGGCCTAAGGCTCCAGAGCGTGCCAAAACTCCAAAATGTGCCCCAGAATTTCTCTTTTCTCCTTTTTAGCTTATTTTGTGCTTTTTTGCTTCTTTTTGCACTTATTTCCTACAAAGTTTATAGAATTAAAAGATCAAAGCAATATACTATTTAAGCACAAAAATACTCAATAATTAAGCATTAATCATCAATTTCTTGTATGAAAAAGTATAGAAAAACATGACATGATGACATGTCATCACAACACCAAACTTAAACCTTGCTTGTCCCCAAGCAAGAAAAGAATCATGCAGTAAGTTTTGACAAACCTAGCACTCAACATTTGATTTAATAGCACTTTCATGGAGGAGGTTTGTTGTTCTTCCCAGGATTTCTTCATCTCCTCTTAATATTTTTTAATCACAGATTCAAGTGTTGAGAGTCATTGGTTCAGGGAAGTTTGTGGGGGTTGTGAGTTTTCATGGTTCTTTGTCATATCAAGTGGATTCTGTAGGTATGCAGTTTCAGGTTCAAATGCCTCCTCCACCTCATTCTTCGTTGAAATTTTGCTTGACACAGGGGCCTCTTCATCTTCCTTTTCCACTTCCTCCTTTACATCTACCAATTGATCTTCATCTTCCTTGCTCAGCAGTTCTAAATTTTTCCTCATTTGCTCTAAGTGCCCATCCATCTTCTTGAAGAGGGTCTCTTGTTCTTTCCAGGATTGTTCTTGTCTTTCTAAGAGTTCTCTAGTTCTCTCCCTAAAGTCTATAGTACTTTGCAGGTATTGTTCTGCTTGTAGAAGGAGAGAAGTAGATTGGGGTGGATTTTGTAGGCTTGTGGGTATTGTGGTGAAGTTGTGTTGAGGGATATGAAATGGATTTTGTGAGTAATCAGGTGTGTCTTGTGGTTGGTGAAATGAATTGTATGGATCTTGGAGGAAACTTTGTGTTGAGGTATAGTCAAGTGATGAAGGATTTTCAAATGAAAAATGGGGAGGTGAAGTTGGACAACTTTGCATAAATGAGTTGAAGGTTTACTCAAGTGATGATGGCTCTTGATTAATGGAGTATGACATATTGAGTTCTCTCTGATTTTGATCATCCCAAGCACAACTTGAAGAATTGTTGAATTCATCACAGTATGGATCATCTTGTGGCATTGGGGGGGGACAATTTTGCATAAATTTATTGAAAGCACACTCTAGTGATGATGTCTCTTGATGAGTGGAGTATGAACTATTGAATGCTGTTTGGTTTTGATCCTCCCACCCACAACATGAGTGATTGTTGAATTCATCACAGTGTGGATTATTTTGTGGCATGGAGGAGCAATCTTCCATGTATGCATTGACCGCATAGTCAAGTGATAATGTCTTTGAATGATTAGAATGTGAATCATTGCAATTCCCTTCCCAGCCATAATTTATGTCAGTGTGATAAACCACTATTTATGGTTTATCTTGTGTTTAATTGAGTGGTTTTTATCAAATCTTTACCCACTTATTCATATGATTTACATGATTTTACAATCCCTTCCTAGTTTTGTTCTATGGTTGAAAACTTGCTTCCTAGAGATCTTTAATTTGTATATTTTAATTCTCCTTTATACCATTCGATGCCGTGATCCGTGTGTTAAGTGTTTCAGGCTTTATAGGGCAGGAATAGCTTAGAGAATGGAAAGGAAGCTTGCAAAAATGGAAGGAACACAAGAAACCAAGGAGATAACTAGCGAGCACCGACACGCACGCATGGCTCACGCGAGCACGCGATATGGAGAAATTTCCAGTGACGCGTGCGCGTGCCTGACGTGTACGCGTGGATTGGAGTTCTGCAAGATGACGCATGCACGTGCCTGACGCGTACGCGTGACAAGGAAATTTGCCAAATGACGCGCACGCATGACTGACGCGTACGCGTGACATGCGCGATCTGCAGAAATAATAGAAAACGCTAGGGGCAATTTTGGGCCGAGTTTTGACCCAGTTTGCGGCCCAGAAACACAGACTAGAGCTAGGAAACATGCAGAGACTCAACACACATTCTCATTAGCATAGTTTTAGTTTTTAGATCTGAATCTAGAGAGAAAATTACTCTTCCTCTAGGTTTTCTTTACTTTCATAATTTCATAGTTTATTGCTTTTGCTTTGGATATTGAAGAGTCATCACCTCCGTTGAAGATACTATTCTAGTTTATTTCCTTACTCTTTTATTTATTCTATATTCTTAATTCTTGTTTAGAGTTACAATTGGATTATTTTTATCGATTGTTAATACAAAGGATTACTTTTACTTTTAATTAAATTGTAGTTATTATCTCTCATGTCTTTCTTTTATTTCTTATTTAATTCTATACAAGTAATTCTCATGTCAATGGAGTAGATTCCCAACTTGACATAGGGGTTGATTAAAAGGAGACACTTGAGTTGGAATGCTTAAGTGATTAGTTAAATTGGAAGTTGTTGGCTAATTCTATATTTACTAATGCTAGACCTTCCCAAGGGAGAGGACTGGGATTTGCGAATAAGAGTTAGCTCAATCACTTGACTTTCCTTTATTTAGTAAGGGTTAACTAAGTGAAAATAACAACCTCTTTATACTACACTTGAGAGAATTCCAACAAGGATAGAACTTCCGATTAATCATTCCCCCAGTCAAGGCTTTTTAATTTGAATATATAAATCTCTTTTAATTTTCATTGCTTTAATTTACAATTATTTATTTAGTCATTTCCCAAACTCAAAACTACCCAGAAAACTCCTGATTAATAACTTAGCACCCTTTCTAGCAACTCGTTGGGAGACGACCTGGGACTCATACTCCCAGTATTTTTATTCTAAACTTTTGTGACAACCTTTCTAAATTGATGAGGCAGATTTTTGCTGATTAAGAGCTATACTCGCAACGCTGTTCTTATATTATAATTTCTTAATTGGTCAAACTTACACCACGCATCAATTTTTGGTGCCGTTGCCGGAGAGTTGCAATAGCGTGCTAAATTATTAATTAGTGTACATATTTTTATTTTATTTGTGTATTTTATTTTTATTTTATTACCATGAGCTATATGTTTCTTTCATTGAATGACGCGTTCGTTGCCTGATCCGAGCTTAGCCGCATTTGATCCTGAAATTGAAAGAACTCTTTCACGTATTAGGCGAGCTCGGCGCAGGTTAGCCTCTGAGGGTGGTGAAGTGATCGTTATCGATTCCCCAGTCTTATCTGAGGGTGAATCTGAACCGCCATCTGAGGAGGAAACAAGCTCCTTTACTACTGATTCAGTTGATTCACGTGCAAATAATATGGCAGCACCTAGGAGGATTACTCTCCAGGAAGCTGGAGCCCTAGATTTTACACTACAGCCATATCAAGTTGATGCCAGGACATTTTGGCCAGTTTCACTGACCTTTTCTTTACTATTTTTAGGGTAGTTTCATGCATTTCCTTAGAAAATAAGCGAGTTTTGGGTAAATATTCACTTACATCTTGATTCAAGCATACATTGTGCACTTTACATGATTTCATGAGGATTTTGCATGAAATTAATGACAAATTAGATGTTGCATTTCCCATGACTTGGACTAGAACTTTGATGCACATTATTGCTTGATTTCAGGACAAAGGAAGCAAGGAAGAACCACGTTAGCAGCCACGTTAGTCTCACTAACGTGACTTCTAACGTAGGAATGGGAGCTAGCTTGCAAAGTTAATGAGAAAAGTAATCGCCAATAACGTCCTCGAAGCTATCATAGCCCACGTTAAGAGTCACGTTAACTAAGTTAACGTGAACTCTAACGTGGAGAAAAGAAAATGGAGCCAACGTTAGTGACACTTACCTTTGTCACTAACGTTGGGCCAAGCTTATAAGTGGCCACGTTAGTTGCCA
>NC_029792.2:32835248-32836355 GCF_000816755.2 Arachis ipaensis
AGATGGCTAGCATTGCTACGTTAGAGGCGACGTTAACCTAGTTAACGTGGACTCTAACGTGGGAGATAGGGGCACATTGGAACGTTAGTGACAAAGGTAAGTGTTACTAACGTTCTCGAAGGTTGGCAAGCTAACGTTAAGAGCCACGTTAACTAAGTTAACATGGACTCTAACGTAAGGAAGGGGGAGGCTTCTCAACGTTATTGGGAAAGGTAAGTCCCAAAAACATGTGCGAAGGACCAAGAGGCAACGTTTGTGCCACTAACGTTGAGGTTAACGTGGCTCTAACTTGGGTAAGGAACGTTAGTGAAAAATGTGATTGTCACTAACGTTCTCGAACCCACATTTTCACTTAACGTTAACACCACTAACGTCCTGAGCTAAAGTCCCTGCCCACTTCACACTTTCTCTCTGCAAGTAAAGCTAAGCCCAATGAAGAAGATAACTGCTTCAAACTCAAGATCCAAAGCCCCATACCTAAGACTTGAAGAGCCAACTAGAAGATCAGAAGAGTAGTATATATAGGAGTAGCTTTGAATTGATTAGGGAGATTGGAAAATTGAGGGAACTACTCTCTGTATTTTACTATTCTCTGCACTTCTAGTTTTGTTTTCATAATGTATTCTCCATCTTTGCTTTCATTTTCCAGAGCTATGAAGAACTAAACCCCCTTTCATTGGGTTAGGGAGCTCTGTTGTAATTTGATGGATCAATACTAGTTTTCATTATTCTTCTTCTATCTGTTCTCTTGATTTTACTTGAAAGCTTTCGATCTTCATCTAATTGGATAGTTATCTTGGAAAAGAAGCTATTCAAACTTGGATCTCTTCTGAACCTTGAAAGAGGAATGAAGAGATCATGCTAGAAATGCTTTCTCATGCTGGACCAAATTGGGTTTGGATGGATATGTGACTATAATCCTCTCAACACTTGATTTGGGAAATGCATGTGGTATAATCAGTGACCATACTTCATCTCTTCTCATGAGCAATTGACCAAGGAATTGGCTATTGATCAAGATTTGAGAGATTGAATTACAAGAAATTGTAATCCAATCACTTAAGATTGCCAAGGAGAACAATGAGTGCATTGATTGAGGAAGAGATG
>NC_029792.2:32837484-32847951 GCF_000816755.2 Arachis ipaensis
CTATTCAAACTTGGATCTCTTCTGAACCTTGAAAGAGGAATGAAGAGATCATGCTAGAAATGCTTTCTCATGCTGGACCAAATTGGGTTTGGATGGATATGTGACTATAATCCTCTCAACACTTGATTTGGGAAATGCATGTGATATAATCAGTGACCATACTTCATCTCTTCTCATGAGCAATTGACCAAGGAATTGGCTATTGATCAAGATTTGAGAGATTAAATTACAAGGAATTGTAATTCGATCACTTAAGATTGCCAAGGAGATCAGTGAATGCATTGATTGAGGAAGAGATGAAAATGACATTGATCCGGAGAATGCAACATCTCCCGAGCCCAATGAACTCCCCATTTCTGATTTTACCCATTCTCTTTAATTTCTGTCATTTACTTTTATGAGCAATTACCCCATTCCCATTTACAATTCTGCAATTTACTTTTCGTCATTTACTTTCAGCTCTTTATTTCTAGCATTTACTTTTTCTGTTATTTACCTTCCAGCCATTTATTTTCTGCAAATCTCAACTCAAATTCTCATTCGCTCAACTAGAACATTCCTTTAATTAAAGTTGCTTGATCAATCAATCTTTGTGGGATTCGACCTCACTCTATTGTGAGTTTTTACTTGACGACGTATTCGGTACACTTGCCGAAGGAAATTTGTTACGAGACAAGTTTTCCGTGCATCAAGTTTATGGCGCCATTGCCGGGGATTGATTGTGCATCAACAATGATTAAATTGGAGGATAACTAGATTGAGTTTTTTTATTTTGCTTGATTTAATTTTTTGTTAGAGTAATTTACTTCCAGTTCTAGTTAATTTCTTCCCTTACCCCTACATTTTCATTTTTCTTTGTTATTTACAATTCAGTTCACTAACCCACTAATTGTTTGATATATTGCATCACTCACACTAACAGTAATTCTAACAGAATACTTTCTGCATTTATTTTCCTTGCTTGTGCCTTGTTGGTTGTATGACAGGTAGAAGAATCGGGGCTTCAACTTCCTTTGATTCTGAACCTGAGAGGACCTTCCTTAGATTAAGGAGGGAAGCAAGAGAAAAACGTGTAGTTGGTGCTGAGGAAGAAGAGGAATACTTTGAGGAATACTTCGAACCAAATATGGAAGAAAACATGGAAAACCATCGTGAAGAAGAGGCTCACAACCATGGCGGAGGAGGTCGAGCAAATCATGCTGGGGAGGATAGAAGAGTTTTAGGCTCTTACATCAATCCAAACCCAGGAAACTGTGGAAGTAGCATTCAAAAGCCAACCATCCATGCCAACAATTTTGAACTAAAACCACAGCTCATCACCCTTGTTCAGAACAACTAACCACCTTCCTGAGAATTTTTGACATAGTGAAGTCTAATGGTGTTCATCCTGACGCCTATAGACTGCTCTTATTTCCATTCTCACTCAAGGATAAGGCAGCCAAGTGGCTGGAGCTTTCCCGAAGGAGAGCTTGACAACTTGGGAAAGTGTGGTGAACAAATTCTTAGCAAGATTCTACCCCTCTCAACGAATCAATAGGCTGAGAGTTGAGGTCCAAAATTTCAGGCAACAAGATGGTGAGACTCTTTATGAAGCATGGGAGAGGTTTAAGGACCTGACAAGGAGGTGTCCACCTGACATGTTCAACGAATGGGTGCAGCTGCACATTTTCTATGAAGGCCTGTCATATGAATCAAAGAAGGCAGTAGACTATTCATCCGGAGGATCTTTGAACAAGAAGAAGACCATTGAGAAAGCCATAGATGTCATTGAAACAGTAGCAGAGAATGACTATTTCTATGCTTCTGAAAGAGGCAACACTAAAGGAGTAATGGAGCTAAACAATGTAGATGCTTTGCTGGCCCAAAACAAGCTCATTACCAAGCAGCTGGCTGACCTAACCAAGAAGATGGAGAGGAACCAAGTAGCAGCAATCACCACTTCATCAACAACCCAAGAAGGAGTGAATGAAGAAGCAGAGGATAGTCAGGAGCAAGCCAACTACATTGGGAATTTACCTAGGCAAAACCATGATCCATACTCTAAGACCTATAACCCTGGATGGAGGAATCACCCAAACTTCGGGTGGGGAAATCAACAAGACCAAGGCCAAGATCAAAGACGTTCAAATCCCAACAACAATGCAGCCCACCAACATTTCGCATCTAGACCATATCAGCACCCACATAACCAACCCTCTCAACACCTTTACCAAGGCAAAAATAACCCTCCTCATCCTCCCACCTCTAATCCCAATCTACCATCATTTGATGACAGACTCTCAAGGATTGAGAATCTACTTGAAGGCATAGGCAAAGAGATTCAAGACAACAAGGCATTCAAGGAGGAAGTGCGAGCCAATTTCAAGAACCAGGGAGACACAATCAAGAGGTTGGAATCCCAAGTGGGGTATCTCTCTGAGTAGATTCCCAAACCTACAGATGGATTCCCAAGTGACACAGAGAAGAATCCGAGAGGTGAAACAAAGAAAGTAAGATGGGAAGATTGCAAGATGGTCGATATAAGTGATAAGGAGACAGAGGACAAGCTAAACAAGTCGGCAGAACAACCTGGAGACACCTCAACAGAGAAGGAGGAAAAAGATCACCAAGAACCAGAAATCTCACAACAGGAGCTACTGAGACTTTATGCACCCTTTCCCCAACTACTCAATGGTGCTGTTGAGAAGAGAATATACTCAAGATTTCTTGACTTGTTTGCATCTCTGCATGTCAACATACCATTCATCAAGACCATCCAACAAATGCCTGCATACATCAAGTATATGAAGGAACTGCTTCCCAGGAAAAGCTCACTCAAGGGAGACCAAACTATAGTGATGAACAAGGAGTGCAGCGCCCTCATTCAACCAGAGTTGCCTACAAAAAGAAAGGACCTAGGGAGTTTTCACATCCCCTGTGCCATAGGAGAAACAATGTTTGATAGAGCACTCTGCGATTTGGGAGCAAGCATCAACTTAATGCCCTTATCCCTGGTGAAATGGCTGCAGATCAATGAGATAATGCCCACAGATGTAGTCATCAGGCTAGCAGACAAAACTCAAAAACAAGCAATAGGAGTGGTGGAAAATGTGTTGGTAAAGGTTGGAAAATACTTTCTTCCCACAGACTTTGTCATCCTGGACATGGAAGAGAGTCACACTCACCCAATCATATTAGGAAGACCATTCCTAGCTACAGCCAGAGCACTCATAGATGTGGAGCGAGGGGAGCTAATATTGAGGATCCATGTTGAACGACTCAGCTTTAATGTCTTCAAACTCTCACAAGAAGCAGACCAAGAGAACAAAGAACCAAGCAAAGATCATAATGAGATACTGAAAGAGGAAGCAAGCACTGAAGCACAACCAGCCCATCTAGGAAAGCCCTTGGTTGATGAACAAGGAAATAAGCAGTTGTCACAGCTCAAGGAAAAGCTGGAGGAACCTAAACCACCAGAGACATGTGAAGACAACAACAAAATTCCCTTAGAAGAAGAAGTCACAAAGAGTAAGGGAACATCAAAAGGAACAAAGAAGAAGGTACCAAGGAGGTGGAGGAACAAGAAGATCCCTACAGAGGACTTCTCTCCAGGGGATAAAGTGATCTCAGCTTACTTCCCAGATATCCCCCCTGATCTCCCCACTGTACCATCTCAGTTACCTAAGGTCTTCATTATCAATAGAGTTCTCTCCTTGGAACATGTAGAGATAATTGATACAACCAACGGATATAGGTCCACAGCCAGAGGAGAAGACTTGAAACATTATCGACCTCCCTGATGAAGGCGAAACGTCAAGCTAGTGATGCTAAAGAAGCGCTTCATGAGAGGCAACCCGTGTTTTATATGCTTTTAGAAAATAGTGAATAAGTCAATATTCATGGACTCCAACCCAAACTTGACAGACACTTAGTGAGATCCTTATTATGCAGTATATAGTGAAGAACAAGTTTGGTGTTCAAAGCATGCCAAGAAAGCATGAGCGCAACTCAGAGCATGCTAGTCTTGGGGGCTTTGAACAAAACTTTTCATCACAGTGCTCCAAACTAAGTTTGGTGTCACCCCAGGGTGCCACGAATATGCATATAAGGATACACAGTTAGTTAGTTAGTTGGTGTTCATGAATAAACAATCCAATCCTTTTTTTTCTTTATTATTCTAGCCGTAAAGTTTGAATTTGTATGATATTAATTTTTCTTATTTTTATAGGAAAAAGGAAAGGAGAATTGAAAGGGATTGATTGGACAATGAAATGAGGAAGGTTCGGCCACTTCATGAAGAGGGACTACACACTTGTTCTCAAAAGGGAACGCATTGGAAAATGTTGCCATGCAACATGGAAAAGAATGGGACCCTTGAAGACCGAGCAATCCCCATCATAAAGTGATAATCCTTGTCCTTTCTCCATGCACAACCCCAACCGTCCATCAAGCAACCACTCCATCAATCCACACCCTTCATCCACTCACCACTTCTCTATATAAGTGGATCTAGTCCGCACCACTTCCACATTCGAAATTCCTATCCCTTGCACTTCACTTTCCAACAACCAGTTCTCCCAACTTCTCATTCTCTAAATCCTACATCTCTTCTTTTTACTACACCCGTACACATCAACCTCCACTCATGGCAGCATCAAGCTCCAAGAGACAAAAGAGGAAGGAACCAATGGAGAGCATTCCTTTCGATGAGAAGAGATTCAAAACTGCATTCCATGAACAAGAATTTGAAAGGATCAAGATCAAGAAGATACTGCCTAAGTTAACCTTCCAAATCAATGAAGACGAGTGCCCACATATTCGGGAGAAAATTGAACAGAGAGGGTGGCAAAGGCTCACGAATCCAGAGGGAAAGATCAATGCAAACCTCATCAAAGAGTTCTATGCAAATGTGGTTAGAGAAGACAAAACCAAGGCCCCAACCTTCAAAAGCTACGTAAGAGAAAAGGAGGTGGACTTCAACCCAAATGCTATAACAAGAACGCTTCACCTGAAATCACCACATTTTGATGAGCTCAGTTATCATGCAAGGATAAGTAAGAGCCCTGACAATGATGAGCTCACAGAAATCGTGACTGACATCTGTGTTATAGCAGCTGATTGGGAGAGGTATGCAGATGGAAGACCGCGGTTCATCAAGAGGGGAGACCTTAGCCCGGAAGCCAAAGGGTGGTTTAAACTCATAAGGAGGTCCATCCTCCCAGCTACAAATAATTCAGAGGTCAATATTAATCGAGCGACTATGGTACATTGCCTAGTACAGGGTGGAGAAATCAATGTGCATGAACTCATAGCTGAGGGGATTCAAGAGTCAGCTGAGAAGGCTGATTCAGGTGCCAGGCTTTGGTACCCCAGCACTATTCTCAGACTGTGCACAAAGGCTAAGGTGGTCTTTGAGGATAGCAATCCAGACTGGGTGAACCCTGGGAGGCTAGTTACAATCCAACGTCTAGTCTATACTACACCTGCTCAGCAACAAAGAAGGCCACAAATAGGGAAGCTAAAAGTGAAAGAAGGAGCTCACCAAGAGGAACCTCATCAGGAAGAATATCAACAAGAAAAACATCATGACCCAACCGACTTGAATATGAATCACCTTCTAAGGGCCATTGAAGATTTGGGGATGAGACATATGGAAGGACAAGAGCAAATACTAAACCTTCAGTCCAACTGGATGAGCCAACAAGAAGAGTGGCAGAAACAACAAATGGAGCAGTAACAGGAACAATACTCCCAACTGATGCGCGGAAAACTTGTCTCTCAACAAATCTCCCTTCGGCAAGTGTACCACCCTAACCCAATGAAAGGGGTTTAGTTGTTCATAGCTCTTGAAAATGAAAACAAAGATGGAGAATACATCATAAAACTAGAAATTGCAAAGAAAGTAAAATACAAAGAGTAGTTCTCTTTTTCCCAGCTTCCAGAACTCCTTCTCAATTCAAAGCTACTCCTATATATACTACTCTTCTCAGCTTTTAGTGTGATTCTTCAAGTCTTGGGCCTTTGGATATTAAGTTTGAAGCAGTTCCTTTCTTTATTTGGGCTTGGTTTTACTTGCAGAGAGAAAGTGCGAAGTGGGCGGAGACTTTAGTTCAGGACGTTAGGGGTGTTAATAATTAGTGAGAATATAAGTTCGAGAACGTTAGTAACACTTAACATTGTCACTAACGTTCCAATGCACCCTTTTGCCTCACGTTAAAACCCACTTTAACTAGGTTAACGTGGCTTTTAACGTTGCCTTGTTAACCTTCGAGAACGTTAGTGACACTCAACATTGTCACTAACGTTCCAGTGTGCCCCTTCTTGCTTCACGTTAAAGCCCACGTTAACTAGGTTAACGTGGCCCTTGCCATCCTTCGAGAACGTTAGTGACATCTAACATTGTCACTAACGTTCCAATTTGCCCCTAGGTCTCACGTTAGAGTCCACGTTAACTAGGTTAACGTGGCTTCTAACGTGGCCATCTTTAGCCATCCCAACGTTTGTGACAATGTTGAGTGTCACTAACGTTGGCTCATCCTTCATTCCTCATCGTTAGCTTCCACGTTAACCAAGTTAACGTGGAAGTTAACGTGACTCTTGGGGGTTGTGTGGTTGCTTCAACGTTAGTGACAATGTTGAGTGTCACTAACGTTGTCGACAACTCTTCATCCTTTACGTTAGTTCCCACGTTAACCAAGTTAACGTGGGAGTTAACGTGGTACTTTGCACCATAGGCCAACGTTAGTGACAATATTGAGTGTCACTAACGTTGGCTTCTCTTCCCCCCTTAACGTTAGAGGCCACGTTAACCTACTAGGTTAACGTGGCTTCTAACGTGGCCACTTATGAGTAATTGCCAACGTTGGTGACAATGTTAAGTGTCACTAACGTTGGCTCAACTTCTCTTCTCCACGTTAGAGTTCACGTTAACTTAGTTAATGTGACTCTCTAACGTGGGCATTGATGGCTTTTTTTTGAGAGTGTTATTGGCAATCACTTTTTTCATTATCTTTGCAAGTTACCTCCCCTTTTCTTGCTTACTTTTGGTCCTGAAATCAAGCAATAAGGTGCATCAAAGCTCTACTCCAAGTCATGAGTAATGCAACATAATATTTGTCACTAAACTTATACAAAATCCTCATGAAATTATGTAAAATGCACAATGTATGCTTGAATCAAGGCATAAGTGAATATCTACCCAAAACTAGCTTATTTCCTAAAGAAATGCATGAAACTAACCTAAAAACAGTAAAGAAAAGGTCAGTGAAACTGGCCAAGATGCCCTGGCATCACAACACCAAACTTAAAGCTTGCTTGTCCCTAAGCAAGTACTGGAACAAGAGAATGATGAATGAAATGCCAAGAGAAATGAGTCATTCTTGTGGAAGTCATGTCACTGATTTTTGGTGGTTTCATGCATAGCAACTTAGGTTTATTCTTGGCTTTCAGACCTTTATCATGCCCTAGAATACTCACTGTGATTGCATCCCATGAGACTTTTATTCATTGATTCTTTTGTTGTCATTTCAGGGCTTATTGGTGTCCTTCAGGCTAAGTGTTCTGTAAGGGGGCAACTCTTTAAGATAAGCTTTCAGCCAATACTCCCGAACCAGTTGGTTCAAGGTGCTAGGTGTTGAGACACCCCTAAGGACTTACTTGCTCAAGTCTCTCCCCCATACATGCACACCACAGGCATATAGTTTATTCTTTTTCTTTACTTGAGGCCTTGGTGTCCAGCACCTCTTTGGGTTACTAAATGTTCTGTGGTGAGGGTTACTCTTGATAGTGGACTTTCAGCTGATAATCCCGAGTTAGTTAACCCAAGTTACCAAGTGATAAGGCACCCCTAAGAGCTTATTCATCCAAGTAGATCCTTCACACAGGAGCACCACAGACACTTGCCTCAAGATTAAAACCATTGATGCCTAGCCTTATTGCTTACTCTTTTTCTTTTGTTTTTCACTTCCATTGTTCTTTCCCTTTTCTCTTCTTAGGATCTTGTTATTAACTTAGTCTCATGAGTGTATTCAAAGCAAAGTATTCAGGCCAGATAATTGTCATCCCAGCCTTGTGGTTGAACCAACTTAGCTAACTTATGACTACCCCAAAGATTCATGAATGCACTTCCACAATATGAACTCTACTCTGGTCTTTTAAAAACATAATCATTCTCTTCTTCAATTTGATTTAAAATGGACAAGCTTACAAGCAAATAAGGGAATGATGCAGTGATATTTAAACCAGAAATCATGGACCTATTCAGAAAGAAAACTTTAAAGACAGAATTTTAAAAAGTTTAAACATAACATGGAAGCAGGTTCTATTTCATACAAGATCTTCCTTATTTAAAGCATAGAAAACAATAGACTAAAAAGAATTCCACCACCTTTCATTCATGTGGATGTCCATGCTCCCATCCTTGTTTTTCCTCATTGTGTCTCTCTTGAGTGCTTGTACTTCCACTTCCCTTGCCTTTTCCAAGCAGCTTCCTCCAGAAACCACTATCTTCCATCTTCTTCTTGAGTGTCTCTTTTTGCTATTTCACTTTTCTCTCTTCTTGTTCTATAAATTCTTTTTGGACCTCATCATATGTAGGGATGGCATAGTGTAGCTGATGCATATTACTGGTCATGTAGTTCAACTCGGCTTGAGTGTTTACATAGAACTCCTCCCTATGTAGTTGCCTTCCTTCATTGAGTACACTGAACTCATTGAAAGTTTTCATTTGGGCTATCTGCCGCTGGTTGAGTTCTTGCAAGTGCTTCTCTTGAATCTCTTGCCTCTCATTCACTTGGTTGATGGCTTGAGTGAGCTGGGAGTATTGTTCCTGCTGCTGCTCCATTTGTTGTTTTTGCCATGCTTCCTGTTGGCTCAGCCGGTTCAGTATTTGCTCTTGTCCCTCCATATGTCTCTGTCCCAAATCTTCAATGGCTCTTAGAAGGTGAGTCATATTCAAGTTGGCTGGGTCATGATGCTCTTCTTGTTGATATTCTTCCTGATGATATTCCTCTCGATGAGCTTCTTCCTGGGCCCTTTGCCTTCCTATATATGGCCTTCTTAGTTGCTGAGCCGGTGTGGTATAGACCATTCGCTCGAGTGTGACTGGCCTCCCTGGGTTCACCCAGTCTGGGCTGCTATCCTCAAATATTACCTTGGCCTTGTTGCACAAGCGAAGAATGGTGCTGGGGTACCGAAGTCTGGCACCTGAGTCAACTTTCTCAGCTGACTCCTGAATCCCTTCGGCAATGAGCTCATGCACTTTAATTTCCCCACCTTGTACTAAGCATTGTACCATAGTGGCTCGATTGATGTTAACCTCTGAATTATTAGCAGCTGGTAGGATGGACCTCCTTACAAGCTCAAACCACCCTTTGGCTTCAGGGTGAAGGTCTCCCCTTTTTATGAATTTTGGTCTCCTATCTGAGTACCTCTCCCAGTCAGCAGCTATGACACAGATATCTGATGCTATCTCTGAGAGCTCATCCTTATCGGGGCTTCTACTTATCCTTGCCTGATAGCTCTCTTCATCAAAATGAGGTGATTTCAAGTGAAGAGCTCTTGTTATGGCACTTGGGCTGAAGTCCACCTCCCTTCCTCTCACATAGCTTTTGAAGGTTGGGGCTTTGGTCTTATCCTCTCTAACTGCATTTGCATAGAATTCTTTGATGAGGTTTTCATTGATCTTCCCCTCTGGACTGGTGAGCAATTGCCACCCCCTCTGTTCGATTTTTCTCCAAATCTGTGGTGATTCATTGGCATTGATTTGGAAGATTAACTCTGGCAATATCTTTCTGGCCTTTATCCGCTCAAATTCATGCTCATGAAAGGTAGTCTTGAATCTCTTGTCATCAAAAGGAGCACTCTCCATAGGTTCCTTCCTCTTTTGCCTCTTTGAGCTTGATGATGCCATGACTTGAGTTGTTGTTTGAGGGGGTTTGAGGCTTCGGATAGATGAAGAGTGGGTTAGTTAAAGCAATATGTGATGAAGGGTTTAGTGTGCCAACAGAAGTGTGGAAAGTGGGGATTTGAATGTGAGGAGTGGGCATGCACTAAGGTTCACTTATATAAGAAAATCATGAGTGAATGAAGGGTGTGGATTGCATGAATGTTTACTAGATGGACGGATGGGGTTGTTTATGAAGGAAAGACAAGGATCATCACTTAATAAGAGTGATTGGTTCGGTCTTCAAGGGTCTTCTTTCTCCAATGTTGCATGGCAGCGTTTCCCCATGCGTTCCCTCTTGAGACATGTGTGTAGTGCTCTTCATTAAGTGGCAAAATCTCCCCCATTTAATTGTCCAATCAATCCCTTTTCATACTTCTTTTCCTTTCCTATAAAGATTTGAAATAAGGAAATTAATATCATAAAAAAAATTCAAACTCTACGGCTAGAATACAAGGGAAGAAATGATTTGATTGTTTATTTATGAATTCCAACTAACTAACTAACTAACTATTGGTCCTTATATGCATTTTGGTGGCACCATG
>NC_029792.2:32848931-32927638 GCF_000816755.2 Arachis ipaensis
TCTTCCGTAGGGATCTTCTTGTTCCTCCATCTCCTTGGTACCTTCTTCTTTGTTTCTTTTGAGGTTGCCTTCCCCTTGGTGACCTTTTTTCTCCAAGGAGTTGTGATGTTGTCTTCACATGCCTCTAGAGGTTTAGGTTCTTCCAACTTTTCTTTGAGCTGTGGCAATTGCTGTTTTCCTTGTTTATCAATTGAGGGGGTCTCAGAATGAACTGGCTGTGCTTCAGTGCTTGTCTCCTCCTTCAGTGTCTCATTATCATCTGTACTCAATTCCTTGTCCTCTTGATCTGTTTCTTGTGAGAGTTTGAAGACATTAAAGCTGAGTCGTTCATCATGGATTCTCAATATTAGCTCCCCTTTCTCTACATCGATAAGTGCTCTGGCTGTAGCTAGAAATGGTCTTCCCAATATGATTGGGTGAGTGTGACTCTCTTCCATGTCCAGAATGACAAAGTCTATTGGGAGAAAGTATTTCCCAACCTTTAGCAACACATTTTCCACCACTCCTATTGCTTGCTTTTGAGTTTTGTCAGCCAGTCTGATGATTACATCTGTGGGCATTATCTCATTGATCTGCAGCCTCTTCACCAAGGATAAGGGCAGTAAGTTGATGCTGGCCCCCAAATCACATAGTGCTCTATCGAACATAGTTTCACCTATGGCACAAGGGATGTGAAAACTCCCTGGGTCTCTTCTTTTTGTAGGCAACTCAGGTTGAATAAGGGCACTACATTCCTTGTTCATCACTATAGTCTGCCCTCCCTTGAGTGAGCTTTTCCTGGGAAGAAGTTCCTTCATATACTTGATGAATGCAGGCATTTGTTGAATTGCCTTGATGAATGGTATGTTCACATGCAGAGATGCAAACAAGTCTAGGAACCTTGAGTATATTCTTTTTCCCACAGCACCATTGAGCAGTTGAGGGAATGGTGCATAGAGCTTCAGCAGCTTTTGTTGTGAGATTTCTGGTTCTTTGTGATCTCTATCCTCCTCCTTTGTTGAGTTGGCTTCAGGTTGTTTGCACATTTTGCCTTGCTTATCTTCAATCTCCTGATCACTTGTAGTGACCATTTTGCAATCTTCCCATCTTACTTTCTTTGCTTCTCCCTTGGGGTTTTTCTCCGTGTCACTTGGGAAGCTATCAGCAAGTTTGGGAATCTTCTCAGCTAAATATCCCACCTGGAATTCCAGCTTCCTAATGGTCTCTCCCTGGTTCTTAATATTGGCTCGCACCTCCTCTTTGAACACCTTATTTTCTTGAATCTCTTGGCATATTCCTTCAAGTAAGGCTTCAATCTTAGAGAGCTTGTCATCAATTGATGAGTGATTCGGAGTAGATGTGCTATTTTAGTTTTGATAAGTGTGTGGAGACGTGTTGTTGTGGGGGTGTTGAGATGTCCTCTGGGTGAATTGCTGGTGAGCTGCATTGTTGTTGGAGTTGTAACGTCTCTGGTCTTGGTTTTGATCTGGCTCACTTCCCCACCCAAAGTTTGGGTGGTTTCTCCATCCAGGGTTGTAAGTCTTGGAGTATGGATCATAGTTTTTCCTTGGTGAATTCCCAATGTAGTTGGCTTGCTCCTGACTCCCTTCTGCTTCTTCATTCACTCCTTCTTGGATTGTTGATGAAGATGAGATTGCTGCTACTTGGTTCCTCTCCATCTTCTTGGTGAGGTCAGCCAGCTGCTGGGTAATAAGCTTGTTTTGGGCCAACAGAGCATCTACATTGTTTAGCTCCATCACTCCTCTTGTGTTCCCTCTTTTGGAAGCATAGAAGTAGTCGTTTTCTGCCACTGTTTCAATAACATCTATGGCTTCCTCAATGGTCTTCTTCTTGTTCAAGGATCCTCCAGATGAATGGCCTACGACCTTCTTTGACTCATAAGAGAGCCCTTCATAGAAAATGTGTAGCTGGACCCATTCGTTGGACATGTCAGGTGGAAACCTCCTTGTTAAGTCCTTGAACCTCTCCCATGCTTCATACAGAGTTTCACCATCTTGTTGCCTGAAAGTTTGAACCTCAGCTCTCAGCCTATTGATTCGTTGAGGAGGGTAGAATCTTGCTAAGAATTTGTTCACCACATCCTCCCAAGTTGTCAAGCTCTCCCTTGGGAAGGATTCCAGCCACTTGGCTGCCTTGTCCCTGAGTGAGAAGGGAAATAAGAGCAGTCTATAGGCGTCAGAATGAACACCATTAGATTTCACTGTGTCACATATTCTCAGGAAGGTGGTCAAATGTTGATTGGGGTCTTCTTGAACACCTCCTCCAAACGAACAGTTGTTCTGAATAAGGGTGATGAGCTGTGGTTTAAGTTCAAAGTTGTTGGCATGGATTGTTGGCTTTTGGATGCTACTTCCACAATTGGCTGGGTTTGGATTGATGTAAGAGCCCAAAACTCTTCTATCCTCCCCAGCATGATTTGCTCCACCTCCTCTGCCATAGTTGTGAGTCTCTTCTTCATGATAATTTTCCATGTTTTCTTCCATGTTAGGTTCAAAATATTCCTCAAAGTGTTCCTCCTCTTCTTCAGCACTAACTACACGTTTTTCTTTTGCCTCCCTCCTTAGTCTAAGGAAGGTTCTCTCAGGTTCAGAATCAAAGGAAGTTGAAGCCCCGCTTCTTCTCCCTGTCATACAACCAACAAGTGCAAGCAAAGAAAATAGGTGCAGACAGTATTTATGTCAGAATTGCTGTTAGTTGTGGGTGATGCAATATATCAAACAGTTAGTGGGTTAGCAAACAGAATTGAAAAAACAAAGAAAAACAAAAGAGTAGAGGGGGAAGGGAAGAAGTTTAACTAAAACAAAAAGTAAATCACTCAAACAGAAAAATGAAATTCACAAAATAAAAATGGTCAATCTAGTGATCTTCCAGTTTAATCATTGTTGATGCACAATCAATCTCCGGCAACGGCGCCATAAATTTGATGCGCGGAAAACTTGTCTCTCAACAAATCTCCCTTCGGCAAGTGTACCGAATTTGTCGTCAAGTAAAAACTCACAATAGAGTGAGGTCGAATCCCACAGGGATTGATGGATCAAGCAACTTTAATTAGAAGAATGTTCTAGTTGAGCGAATCCAGAATTTGGGTTGAGAGTTGCAGAAAATAAAATGGCGGGAATGTAAATAACAGAAAAGTAAATGCTAGAATTAAAGGACTGGAAGTAAATGACAAAGAAAGTAAAATACAAAGAGTAGTTCTCTTTTTCCCAGCTTCCAGAACTCCTTCTCAATTCAAAGCTACTCCTATATATACTACTCTTCTCAGCTTCTAGTGTGATTCTTCAAGTCTTGGGCCTTTGGATATTGAGTTTGAAGCAGTTCCTTTCTTTATTTGGGCTTGGTTTTACTTGCAGAGAGAAAGTGCGAAGTGGGCGGAGACTTTAGTTCAGGACGTTAGGGGTGTTAATAATTAGTGAGAATATAAGTTCGAGAACGTTAGTAACACTTAACATTGTCACTAACGTTCCAATGCACCCCTTTGCCTCACGTTAAAACCCACGCTAACTAGGTTAACGTGGCTTTTAACGTTGCCTTGTTAACCTTCGAGAACGTTAGTGACACTCAACATTGTCACTAACGTTCCAGTGTGCCCCTTCTTGCTTCACGTTAAAGCCCACGTTAACTAGGTTAACGTGGCTTCTACCGTGGCCCTTGCCATCCTTCGAGAACGTTAGTGACATCTTATGCATCATCTACACTATGCCATCCCTACATATGATGAGGTCCAAAAAGATTTTGTAGAACAAGAAGAGAGGAAGGTGAAACAGCAAAAGAAAACACTAAAAAAGAAGATGGAAGATGGTGGTTTCTGGAAGAAGTTGATTGGAAAAAGCAAAGGGAGTGGGAGTACGAGCACTCAAGAGGGACACAAGGAGGACAAGCAAGGAGGAGAGCATGGGCAACCACACGAGTAAAAGGTGGTGGAGTTCCTTCTTTGGTCCATCTTTTTCCATGCTTTAAATAAGGAAGATCTTGTATGAAATAGAACATGCTTCCATGATAGTTTGAACTTTTTTTAATTTTATGTTTTAAGTTTTGTGTTGAAGAGGTCTATGCTTGCTAGTCCTTATGTCAATGCATCATCACTTTGCTTACTTGTATGCTTGTTCCTTTAAATCAAATGAAAAAGAGAATGAGTGTTTCAAAAGACCAGAGTGGAGTTCATACTATGGAGTAAGTTCATGAGTTTATGGTGTGATCATAAGTTAGCTAAGTTGGTTCAACCACAAGGTGGGAGGACAACTATCTGTCATGAATACTATGCTTTGAACACACCCCATGAGACTAACTAAATAACAAGATCCTAATAAGAAAAAGGGGAAAAGAAAAATGAAAGTGGAAAAATAAAAGAAAAAGAGTAAGCAATAAGGCTAGGCACCAATGGTTTTAATCTTGAAGCATGTGTCTGTGGTGTTCCTGTGTGAGGGATTTACTTGGATGAATAAGCTCTTAGGGGTGCCTTATCACTTGGTAACTTGGGTTAACTAACTCGGGATTATCAGCTGAAAGTCCACTATCAAGAGTAACCCCCACTACAGAGCATTTAGTAACCCAAAGAGGTGCTGGACACCAAGGTCTCAAGAAAGAAAATAAACAAACCATGTGCCTGTGGTGTGTATGTATGGGGGAGAGACTTGAGGAAGTAAGTCCTTAGGGGTGCTTCAACACCTAGCACCTTGAACCAACTGGTTCGGGAGTGTTGGCTGAAAGCTTATTTTAAAGAGTTGCTCCCTTACAGAGCACCTAGCTTAAGAACACAAATAAGCCCTGAAATGACAACAAAAGGATCAATGAATGAAAGTCTCATGGGATGCAATCACAGTGAGTACTCTAGTACATGATAAAGGTCTGAAAGCCAGGAATGAACCTAAGTTGCTATGCATGAAACCACCATAAAACCAGGGACATGACCTCCACAAGAATGACTCATTTCTATTGGCATTCCATTCATCATTCTCTTGTTCCGGTACTTGCTTTGGGACAAGCAAGCTTTAAGTTTGGTGTTGTGATGCCAGGGCATTTTGGCCAGTTTCACTGACCTTTTCTGTACTGTTTTTAGGGTAGTTTCATGCATTTCCTTAGAGGATTCAAGCATACATTGTGCACTTTACATGATTTCATGAGGATTTTGCATGAAATTAATGACAAATTGGATGTTACATTTCCCATGACTTGGACTAGAAGTTTGATGCACTTTATTGCTTGATTTCAGGACAAAGGAAGCAAGGAAGAACCACGTTAGCAGCCACGTTAGTCTCACTAACGTGACATCTATCACCTTTGTCACTAACGTTGGCCAAGCCTCCATAAGCCACGTTAACTCCCACGTTAACTTAGTTAACGTGGAAGCCAACGTGGAGAAAGTATATGATCGCCAACGTTAGTGACACCTAACTATGTCACTAACGTTGGAATGAACCACACAAGCCACAATGAGCCACGTTAACTCCCACGTTAACTTAGTTAACGTAGAAACTAACGTGAAGAAGAGAGATGATGAGCCAACGTTAGTGACATTCACCTTTGTCACTAACGTTGGAGATGGCTAGCATTGCTACGTTAGAGGCCACGTTAACCTAGTTAACGTGGACTCTAACGTGGGAGATAGGGGCACATTGGAACGTTAGTGACAAAGGTAAGTGTCACTAACGTTCTCGAACCCACATTTTCACTTAACGTTAACACCACTAACGTCCTGAGCTAAAGTCCCTGCCCACTTCACACTTTCTCTCTGCAAGTAAAGCTAAGCCCAATGAAGAAGATAACTGCTTCAAACTGAAGATCCAAAGGCCCATACCCAAGACTTGAAGAGCCAACTAGAAGATCAGAAGAGTAGTATATATAGGAGTAGCTTTGAATTGATTAGGGAGATTGGAAAATTGAGGGAACTACTCTCTGTATTTTACTATTCTCTTCACTTCTAGTTTTGTTTTCATAATGTATTCTCCATCTTTGCTTTCATTTTCCAGAGCTATGAACAACTAAACCCCCTTTCATTGGGTTAGGGAGCTCTGTTGTAATTTGATGGATCAATACTAGTTTTCATTATTCTTCTTCTATCTGTTCTCTTGATTTTACTTGAAAGCTTTCGATCTTCATCCAATTGGATAGTTATCTTGGAAAAGAAGCTATTCAAACTTGGATCTCTTCTGAACATTGAAAAAGGAATGAAGAGATCATGCTAGAAATGCTTTCTCTCGCTGGACCAAATTAGGTTTGGATGGATATGTGACTATAATCCTCTCAACACTTGATTTGGGAAATGCATGTGGTATAATCAGTGACCATACTTCATCTCTTCTCATGAGCAATTGACCAAGGAATTGGCTATTGATCAAGATTTGAGAGATTGAATTACAAGGAATTGTAATTCGATCACTTAAGATTGCCAAGGAGATCAGTGAATGCATTGATTGAGGAAGAGATGAAAATGACATTGATACGGAGAATGCAACATCTCCTGAGCCCAATGAACTCCCCATTTCTGATCTTACCCATTCTCTTTAATTTCTGTCATTTACTTTTATGAGCAATTATCCCATTCCCATTTACAATTCTGCAATTTACTTTCCGTCATTTACTTTCAGCTCTTTATTTCTAGCATTTACTTTTTCTGTTATTTACCTTCCCGCCATTTATTTTCTGCAAATCTCAACTCAAATCCTGATTCGCTTAACTAGAACATTCCTCTAATTAAAGTTGCTTGATCAATCAATCTCTGTGGGATTCGACCTCACTCTATTGTGAGTTTTTACTTGACGATGAATTCGGTACACTTGCCGAAGGAAATTTGTTACGAGACAAGTTTTCCGTGCATCACAAGTGCATCATCCAACTCTGGCTACAGATTTTGAACTGAAAACTGCACTAATTAACTTGATGCCCAAGTTTCATGGCTTACCTGCTCAGGAGCCCATCAAGTATCTTAGGGATTTTCAGACAGCCTGTTCTATTGTTAGGCGTCATGGTGCAAATGAAACTTCTATTCTGTTAACCTCCTTCCCATTTTCTCTTGAGGAAAAGGCGAGAGAGTGGTACTACTCCCAACCTGAAGCAACTATCACCAACTAGGATACGCTCAGGAGAGAATTCTTGGAAAAATACTTTCCAGCTGAAGTTACAGATAGATTGAGGAAAGAGATCTCCTGCATTGTTCAAGGTGAATCAGAAACTCTTTATGAGTACTGGGAGCGTTTCAAGAACCTTTTGGACGCATGCCCCCATCATATGATTGACAAGTTAGTGTTGATCAGCTACTTCACTCAAGGCATGAAGCCTCGGGATAAGACTACACTAGATGGTGCTAGTAATGGTTCTCTGAAAAAGTACAAGACCGCAAATAAAGCATGGCAACTGATCAGCGACTTAGCTAAGTCCACTAGAAATCACAGGCACAGGAACAACCACTCAAAGACTGTTGCAGAGGTTTCCTCTAGCAGTGAGACTACTGCCGTTTCACAAGCTATATGTGAAATGACCAACCTACTGAAGCAAATGCAGTTGAATCAACAACAACAACAACAACAGTCCCCCCACCACAACAAGGCCAACAGTTGGTCCCCCAAAGAGTATGTGGAATATGTGCTGACTATAGTCATTATACTGATGAGTGTCCGCAGCTCCAACAAGAGGACAACACTGTAGCAGCTACTCATAATTTCTATGACCGCCCGAATCAAGGATACAATCAGCAAGGTGGCAACTACAACCAAGGTGGGAACTATAACCAAGGGTGGCAGGACAACTCCAACCAAGGCTGGAGAGATAATTCCAACCATGGCTGGAGGGACAACTATAACAGAGGAGGCACAGACAACAATGGAAATCAGAGGTGGAATAACAACAACAGACAGTAGAACCAGAACCAACCTTACAGAGCACCTCACCTAAGGCATTCCCAAGAACCCCAGCACAACCAACAACAGGCCCCTCAGATCACTTATTCTCCTTCCTCATCAAATGACGAGATGCTTCGTTCTCTTGCACAAGGACAACAAGACATGCAGACTACACTGAACTCTACTTTAAATGGTCTGAATGCCACTTTACAAGCTCTCGCCTCCCGGATAGATTCATTACCTGCTTCCACCAACCAACCTTCAAGCTCTAGTGGAATTCCTTCTCAACCCTTACCTAACCCCAAGGGTGGCATCAATGCCATCACTTTGAGGTCCGGAACCACACTGCAAGAGAGGAACCAGGAGGAGCCAAGCTCATAAGAACACACCCCAGTTGAAGACATAGTTGAAGTGGAAGATGCTGAAGAGGAAGAGGAAGTACAAGACATGGTTGAAGAAGAAGTAGCTCAGCCAAGGAAAGGAGCACCAAAAGATGCAGAAGCAGCATGTGGCGCCATTCAAATCCCATTTTCACACATTTCAAGGAAGCCGAGGAAGCAGATGGAACTTGATCCCAAAATGGTAGAAATTTTCAAAAAGATTGAGGTAACTGTTCCCCTTTTTGATGTTATTCAACAAGTACCTAAATATGCAAAGTTTCTGAAAGATTTATGCATACATAAAGATAAAATTAATGAACGAGAAACTATTCCTATAGGTAGTTCTATATCTGCTTTAATGGGAGGTATACCTAAAAAATGTAGTGACCCAGGTCCATGTATGGTTAACTGTACCATTAGAGGTGTAATATTTTCTGACTGCATATGTGATTTAGGAGCGTGTGTTAGTATCATGCCATTGTCTATATATGATGCTTTGAGGCTCCCTCCCTTAAAAAGGTCGGCAGCTCGTTTTGTGTTAGCAGATAAAAGCATTATTACAGTGGTTGGAATTGCTGAAGATGTATTAGTGAGCATTAAGGGGCTCACATTTCCTATTGACTTCTATATCTTGGAAATGCCCCCCTAATGGCTCAGGAAGACCATCATCAATCCTGCTTAGAAGACCATTCCTGAAGACTTCAAAGTTCAAGCTGGATGCATTCTTAGGAACTTACTCCTTTGAGATAGATGGCAGAGCAGTGAGTTTCAGTCTAAATGAAGCTATGAAGCACCCTCCGGAAGATCATTCTATTTTCCAGTGCGACATCATTGATGAAACTGTAGCTGAAGCTCACCAAGAAGAAGTAGAAGAGAAGCACATGGAGCAAGGTCCAAGTGTGGGGATACCCTCTGAACATAATGAAGACACTTCGCCATTATCACTAGTTCCAGATAATCCAGAGCCTAGCTATGAGCATACATTGGAATTAAAACCTCTTCCATCCCACCTCAAGTCAGATATTATCTACCTCATCTCAGATAGTGAATGGGTCAGTCCAGTACAAGTGGTGCCCAAGAAGTCTGGAGTCACAACAGTGAAGAATGAGCATGGAGAGCTCCTGACAACTAGAGTGCAGAATTCATGGAGAGTTTGCATTGATTTTAAGAGTCTCAACCAAGCCACTCACAAGGATCACTACTCCTTGCCCTTTATTGATCAGATGCTTGATCGCTGATGAGTGGATAATTTATACCCTTTTTGGGATTGTTTTTACATAGTTTTTAGTATGTTTTAATTACTTTTTATTATATTTTTATTAGTTTTTATTCAAAAATTATATTTCTGGACTTTACTATGAGTTTGTGTATTTTTCTGTAATTTTAAGTCTTTTCTGGCTGAAATTGAGGGACCTAAACAAAAATCTAATTTAGAGGCTGAAAAAGGACTGCAGATGCTGTTGGATTCTGACCCTCCTGCACTCGAAGTAGATTTTCTGGAGCTACAAAATCCCAATTGGCACGCTCTCAATTGCGTTGGAAATTAGACATCTTGGGCTTTCCAGCAATATATAATAGTCCATACTTTGCTCAAGATTTGATGGCCCAAACTGACGTTCAAAGCCAGCCTAAAACTTTCCGGCGTAAAGAAATGGCACAATTCTTGGCGTTAAACGCCCATTTTGGCACCCAGGGTGGCGTTTAACTCCAACCTTGGGCATATGCATGTGAAAGCTTGAAAGCTCAGCCCAGACACGTACCAAGTGGGTCCCGGAAGTGGATTTCTGTACTATCTGCACTTAGTTACTCATTTTCTATAAATCTAAGTTACTAGTTTAGTAGAAAAACTACTTTTAGAGATTCATTTTGCAACTCATGGCATTTTAAACTTCATATTGTATCTTCTACGGCATGAGTCTCTAAACCCCATAGGTGGGGGTGAGGAGCTCTGCTGTGTTTCAATGGATTAATGCAATTACTACTGTTTTCTATTCAACCACGCTTGATTCTATTCTAAGATACTCACTCGTACTTCAATATGGAGAATATGATGATCCATGACACTCATCATTATCCTCAACCTATGAACACGTGCCTGACAACCATTCCCATTCTATCTGAGCTCAACGTAGTCATTGGACGACAGCTTGAGTGCGTATCTCTTGAGTTTCTAATCTACGGACTAAGTCCGGAGGTTAGAACCTTCGTGGTATAAGCTAGAACCAATTGGCAGCATTCCTGGGATCCGGAAAGTCTAAACCTTGTCTGTGGTATTCCGAGTAGGATCTGGGAAGGGATGACTGTGAAGAGCTTCAAACCTGCAAATGTTGGGCACAGTGACAGTGTGCAAAAGGACAAGGGTCCTATTCCGACGCTAGTGGGAACCGACAGATGATTAGCCGTGCAAAGATCGTACCTGGTATTTTTCATCCGAGAGGATCATACAGCTTGCCATTGAAGGAAGCCATGCGTGTTTGGAGAAGAAGACAGTAGGAAAGCAGAGATTCAGATGACAGAGCATCTCCGGAACCTCAGCCTGTTTCTCATTACTGAATCACAAGTACCATTTATTTCATGTTATTTACGTTTCATAGACAAAAATCATTTTTATCATTAATCTCCTGACTAAGATTTACAAAATAACCATAGCTTGCTTCAAGCCGACAATCTCCGTGAGATCGACCCTTACTCACGTAAGGTTTATTACTTGGACGACCCAGTGCACTTGCTGGTTAGTTGTGCGGAGTTGTGAAAAGTGTGAATCACGATTTCCCACACCAAGTTTTTGGCATCGTTGCCGGGGATTGTTCGAGTTTGGACAACTGGCGATTCATCTTGTCGCTTAGATTAGGAAGAATTTACCTTTTTGGTTGGTTTAGAGTAACTAAATTTGAGTCTTTTATTTTCTTTTAAAAATCTTTCAAAAAATTTTTATTTTTATTTATTAATTTGTGATTTGTCTTTGAGTCTTTATTATTGTTCTTGCTAAAAATTTTTTAAAATTCTTATTTTATTTTCCTAAATTTCTTTTCGAAAATTTTTAAACCAATAACTTCATAATTTAGTTTTCTGTCTGAGTTTAGTTTCATGTTTTAAGTTTGGTGTCAATTGCATGCCTTTATTTTTCTTTCAATTTTTCGAAATACATGTTCTTTGTTCTTCCTTGATCTCCTGAATTCGGTTATCCTTAATTAAATAAAATAAAAACAAAAATATTTTATTTTCTCCATCATGGACCTAAGTGGAAATGAACAGTCCAGAAGGACTCTGGGGTCATATGCTAACCCCACTAATGCTTCCTATGGGAGTAGTATATGTATACCTCCCATCAGAGCAAGCAGTTTTGAGCTAAATCCTCAGCTCATTATCATGGTGCAGCGAAATTGTCAGTATTCCGGTCTTCCACAAGAAGAACCTATTGAGTTTCTGGCACAGTTCTTACAAATTGCTGACACAGTATGTGATAAGGACGTGGATCAAGATGTCTACAGATTATTACTATTTTCATTTGCTGTAAAAGATCAAGCTAAGAGGTGGTTAAACAACCAACCCACAGCAAGCATAAGAACATGGAAACAGTTATCAGACAAATTTCGGAATCAATATTTTCCTCCAAAAAGGATGACACAGCTAAGACTGGACATCCAAGGCTTTAAACAAGAGGATAATGAGTCCCTTTATAATGCCTGGGAGAGGTACAGAGGGATGCTAAGGAAATGCCCCTCTGAAATATTTTCATAATGGGTGCTGTTAGACATCTTTTACTATGGTCTTACAGAAAAGGCCAAAATGTCTCTAGACCACTCAGTTGGTGGATCTATACATATGAGAAAGACAATTGAAGAGGCTCAAGAGCTCATTGATACAGTATTCAATGAAGGAAGAAGCTAATGCAATATCCAATGAACTTAGTCCTCAAGAACAACTTGCTGAACTCAATCAGCAATTGCTTAGTATAACAAAACAGTTAGCAGAATTTAAAGAGATGCTACAAGAAACCAAAAATGCTAATGAGAATATGGAAAAACACTTAAATCAGACAAGACAGCAGCTATCTAAACAGATAACAGAAGAATGCCAAACTGTTCAATTAAGGAGTGGGAAGAAATTAAATATCTCAATTCAAAGCAACAGGAAGCCAAGAAAGAAACAACTAACAAAAAATGACCAAGCCACTGCTCAAAATCCCTCTGAGGATAGTAAGAGCCCAAAGAGGAATGATTCTTTTTGAAATAAAGATTCCTTTTGCAGAGGCACTTGAGCAAATACCCTCTTATGCTAAGTTCATGAAAGAGATCTTAAGTCTAAGAAGGATTGGAGAGAAACTGAAAAAGTTTTCCTCACTGAAGAATGCCAAACTTAGAATTTTTAGATCAAAACAAAGAAAACAAACAGGAAAACTTTGAATATCAAGATGAACACTGAGAGCAGTCTTTTGAAAAATTTTTAAGAAAACAGAAACACAAAGGACACCAAACTTAAAAATTTTTATACTCTAAGCACTAATAATTCGAAAAAAAAATGAAAGAAAAATAAACTTATGCAACTGACACCAAACATAAAATATGAAACTAAACTCAAACAGAAGACTAAATTATGAAGTTATTGGTTTTGAAAATTTTCGAAAATAATTTAGAAAAATAAAATAAGGATTTTAAAATTTTAACCAAAAACAATAATAGAAGAATCTAAACCAAAAAGAAAAATTTTTCCTAATCTAAGCAACAAAATAAACCGTCAGTTGTCCAAACTCGAACAATCTCCGGCAACGGCGCCAAAAACTTGGTGCACGAAATCATAATCACACTTTTGCCATTCCGCACAACTAACTAGCAAGTGCACTGGGTCGTCCAAGTAATACCTTACGTGAGTAAGGGTCGATCCCACGGAGATTGTCGGCTTGAAGCAAGCTATGGTTATCTTGTAACTCTTAGTCAGGATATCAATAATAATTCTCAGTTTTAATTGGAATGAGTAAAAGAACTTGGATTAAATAATACTTGTTATGCAGTAATGGAGAACAGGTTGAGGTTTTGGAGATGCTCTGTCTTCTGAATCTCTGCTTTCCTACTGTCTTCTTCTTCACGCACGCAAGGCTCCTTCCATGACAAGCTGTATGTTGGTGGATCACCGTTGTCAATGGCTACCATCCGTCCTCTCAGTGAAAATGGTCCAGCTACGGGTTTCGTAGGGCTAATCATCTGTCGGTTCTCACTAGTGTTGGAATAAGATCCATTCATCCTTTTGCACACTGTCACTGCGTCCAACATTTGTGAGTTTGAAGCTCGTCACAGTCATCCCTTCCCGCATCCTACTCGGAATACCACAAACAAGGTTTAGACTTTTCAGATCTCAAGAATGCTGCCAATTGATTCTAGCTTATACTACGAAGACTCTGATCTCACATATTTGAATGCTCTGTTGTCAGGAGAGGCAATCAAACTCGTGAACCAGGAACCAAAGAGATACACACTCAATCTAAGGTAGAACAGAAGTGGTTGTCAGGCACGCATTCATGGGTTGAGAATGGTGATGAGTGTCACAGATCATCACATTCATCATGTTGAAGTGCGAGTGAATATCTTAGAATAGAAACAAGCGTGATTGAATGAAAAACAGTAGTAATTGCATTAATCCATCGAAACACAGCAGAGCTCCTCACCCCCAACCATGGAGTTTAGAGACTCATGCCGTAGAAGATACAAAATTCAGATGTAAAAAAAATGTCATGATCTCAAAATGAATCTCTAAAAGTAGTTTTTATACTCAACTAGTAACCTAGGTTTACAGAAAATGAGTACGCTAAGATAGATAGTGCAGAAATCCACTTCTGGGGCCCACTTGGTGTGTGTTTGGGCTGAACACTGAAGCTTTCACGTGCATATGCTATTCCTGGCATTGAACTCCAGCTTTTGTGCCAGTTTGGGCGTTTAACTCCAACTTTTACGCCAGTTCTGGCGTTTAACGCCAGAAAAGGGTAAAGAGCTGGCGTTTAAACGCCAATTTGCGCTACCAAATATCGGGTCAAGTATGCACTATTATATATTGCTGGAAAGCCCAAGATCTCTACTTTCCAACGTAATTGAGAGCGCATCAATTGGATTTCTGTAGCTCCAGAAAATCTATTTCGAGTACAGGGAGGTCAGAATCCAACAGCATCTGTAGTCCTTTCTCAGCCTCTGTATCAGATTTTTGCTCAGGTCCCTCAATTTCAGCCAGAAAATACCTAAAATTACAGAAAAATACACAAACTCATAGTAAAGTCCAAAAATGTGATTTTTACATAAAAACTAATAAAAATATAATAAAAAGTAACTAAAACATACTAAAAACTACATGAAAATATCACCAAAAAGCGTATAAAATACCCGCTCATCACAACACCAAACTTAAACTATTGCTTGTCCTCAAGAAACTAGACAAATAAAATAGGATAAAAAAGGATCAAGTTGCAATAGAATCCCAGTGTTTTAAGTGAAGCTCAAATTCTAATCAGATGAGCGGGGCTAGTAGCTTTTTGCTTCTGAACAGTTTTGGCATCTCACTTTATCCTTTGAAGTTTAGAATGATTGGCATCTCACTTTAATATGTTGATTCTTGAACACAGCTACTTTATGAGTCTTGGCTGTGACCCTAAGCATCTTGTTTTCCAGTAATACTACAGGATACATAAATGCCACAGACACATAACTAGGTGAACCTTTTCAGATTGTGACTCAGCTTTGCTAAAGTCCCCAGTTAGAGGTGTCCAAAGTTCTTAAGCACACTCTTTTGCTTTAGATCACGACTTTAACCACTCAGTCTCAAGCTTTTCACTTGGACCTGCATGCCACAAGCACATGGTTAGGGACAGCTTGATTCAGCCGCTTAAGCCAGGATTTTATGCCTTTAGGCCCTCCTATCCATTAATGCTCAAAGCCTTGGATCCTTTTTACCCTTGCCTTTTGGTTTAAAGGGTTATTGGCTTTTTCTACTTGCTTTTTCTTTTTCTTTTATTTTTTTTGCCATTTTTTTTCGCAAGCTTTGTCTTCACTGCTTTTTCTTTCTTCAAGAATCAATTTCATGATTTTTCAGATTATCAATAACATTTCTCTTTTTTCATCATTCTTTCAAGAGCTAACAATTTTAACATTCATAAACTTCACTATAAAAAATATGCATTGTTCAAGCATTCATTCAGAAAACAAAAAGTATTGCCACCACAAATAAATAATTTTGAATTCTTCTCTTAAAAACTCGAAATAATTGCACCTTTACTCAAAGAATCTACTATTTTATTCATGTTTAATAATGAAGAGAAAAATAAATTATAGCTTACTTGGAGATAAAAATAAAATTAAAAATAATGACCCTAATTACTAATATTCATATAATTCTTAAGATAGGTTTCTAATAATAAAAGTTATCACAGAGTTAAGATTAGGACTCAACAACATTTATTTTGGAAGATGGATACTCCTTCAATCTGTGGGGTGTCTGGTCCCTCAAGGGAGAGCCTCTGGCGCTTCAGCTCCTGTAGCTCACGCCCTTGCTTTTCTTGCTCCTTAAGCAGTTTGCAGAGCATGCTATTTTGATTTTGCTGTTCTTCCTTAAGTTGATCCATAGCTTCTTGCATCTTGGTGGCAGATGCTTCTAGGCGGGTCCAGTAGTCAATTTGAGGGATTTTTGGGAGGAACTTCTGCGCCCTCCTTTTGATGGAGTTATCTTGCACTTGTTGTCCTTTCATTGACTTCTTGGTGATTGGGTGCTCGATTGGGATGAACTCATATACTCCCATCTTCACCCCAGCATCTTTACATAGCAGAGAGATTAAGCTTGGGTAAGCCAATTTGGCTTCAGAAGAGTTCTTATTTGCAATTGTGTAGATCTCACAAGAAATCAGATGATGAATCTCCACTTCGTTTCCCAGCATAATGTAATGAATCATCACTGCTCTTTTGACAGTGACTCAGAGCGGTTGCTAGTGGGTAGTATAGAATGCCCAATGAAGTCCAACCAGCCCCTAGCGACTGGTTTGAGATATCCTCTCTTGAGTTGGTTTGGGACACCTTTTGAGTTGGTTATCCACTTGGCTCCAGGGAGGCATATGTCCTCTAGAACTTGGTCCAACTATTTATCTACTCTCACTATTCTCTTATTAAAGGATTCTGGATCATCTTGCAGTTGAAGCAGCTTGAAGACCTCTCTTATTTTGTCAAGGTGGAAGTAAATAATCCTCCCTCCGACCATAGTTCAAAAGGTATGGAAGGCAGTTCCAGTCATTCTCTGCTTATCTGTCAGCCACAGATTTGAGTAGAATTCCTGAATCATGTTTCTTCCCACCTTTGTCTCAGGATTAGCTAGAATTTCCCAGCCTCTGTTTCGAATTTGCTCTTGGATCTCCGGATATTCCTCTTCTTTCAGATTGAATTTAACTTCCGGAATCACTGACCTCAGCCCCATTATTTTGTGGTAATGGTCTGCATGTTCTTTGGTTAAGAACCTCTCTTGATTCCAAAGTGGCTTTGGAGTATTCTCTTTCTTGCCTCTTGAAGTGATTTGTTTTCCCTTAGGAGCCATGATCTTAATGAGTCTTAGCTCAGTGATCACGAAAAAACACACCAAACTTAGAAGTTTGCTTGTTCTCAACCAAAAGAAAGGAAAGGAGAGGAATAGGAGGAAAGTCAAATTCGAGTTGTGGAGGAGAGGGGGTGGCCGAACGTGTATTTAAAAGTGGAGGGGTGGGGTTTCGAAAATTTTGAAAAAGATATGATAGAAAGATGTGATTGGTAAAAAAAAATGAAGCATGATATGAAAAAGATGAGATTTTAAAATTCAAAAGATATGAAAAAGATATAAAGAAGTTAAATCTAAAAATTTGTTGATGTATCTAAGAATTAAAAGAAGATATGATGAGTTAGAAAAGATTTGGAAAGGAATTGAAAAGATAAATGAGTTTTTTGAAAAAGATTTGGAAAGGATTTGAAAGAAATTTGAAAAGGGATTTAGAAGATTATTGAATTTTTGAAGATTGAGTGTGAGTGATGAAAATTTGTAACATGTTTATGTAGAAAATTATGAATTAAAACATGAAAGTTTGAAAAAAATTTTGAAGTGGAAACGAAATCTCCTCCCCCTGCCTTTTCTAGCGTTAAACGCCCAGAATGATATCCATTCTGGCGTTTAACGCCCATATGTTGGCCATTGTGGGCGTTTAACGCCCAGCCAGGTACCCTGGCTGGCGTTAAACGCCCAGCCAGGTACCCTGGCTGGCGTTAAACGCCAGAAATCTTTTATCACTGGGCATTTTTCTAAACGCCCAGAATGGTATCTTTACTGGCGTTTAATGCCCAAAATACCCCTTATTGGCATTTTTGTGCTAGTGAGCTCCTTTTCTCTGCTTTATGCTCTGAATCCTTCTGTAACTCTGTGAACTCCTGCAATTGATAATTAACCTTGAAGATAATTTATATCAAACTCCTATAATTATTATTTAAATAACAAATAAACTTTTGCTAATGGCTGGGTTGCCTCCCAGCAAGCGCTTCTTTATTGTCTTTAGCTGGACTTTACTGAGCTTTAATATAGTCTCAGTTTTGAGCATTCTTGCTCAACATTGCTTTCAAGATAATGCTTTACTATCTATCCATTAACAATGAACTTTTTGTCAGAATCAATATCCTCAAGCTCTACATATCCATATAGTGACACACTTGTAATAACATATGATCCCCTCCACCGGGATTTTAATTTCCCAGAGAATAATCTGAGCCTAGAGTTAAACAGCAGAACCTTCTGTCCTGGCTCAAAGACTCTAGATGACAGTTTCTTGTCATACCACCTTTTTGCTTTCTCCTTGTAAATTTTTGCATTTTCGAAAGCATTGAGTCTGAATTCCTCTACCTCATTCAACTGGAGTAATCTTTTCTCTCTAGCTAACTTGGCATCAAGGTTTAGGAATCTAGTTGCCTAGTAAGCCTTGTGTTCCAGTTCCACTGGCAGGTGACAGGCTTTTCCATACACAAGCTGGTATGGAGAGGTCCCTATAGGAGTTTTGAATGCAGTTCTGTATGCCCATAGAGCATCATCCAAACTCCTTGCCCAATCCTTTCTACGGGTACTCACAGTCCGTTCTAGGATTTGTTTTAGTTCTCTATTTGAGACTTCAGCCTGCCCATTTGTCTGTGGATGATATGGAGTTGTCACTTTGTGGTTAATTCCATATCGGATCAGAGTAGAGTCAAGCTGTTTATTGCAGAAATGAGTTCCTCCATCACTAATTAGTATTTTGGGAACACTAAATCTGCTGAAGATATGCTGCTGGAGGAACTTCAGTACTATTCTAGTATCATTAGTGGGTGTTGCAATTGCCTCTACCCACTTGGATACATAGTCTACTGCCACCAGAATGTAAGTGTTTGAGTAGGATGTTGGGAAAGGCCCCATGAAGTCAATACCCCATACATCAAACAACTCAATCTCTAAGATCCCTTGTTGATGCATGGCATAACCGTGAGGCAGGTTACCAGCTCTCTGGCAACTGTCACAGTTACACACAAACTCTCGGGAATCTCTATAGGGAGTAGGCCAGTAGAAGCCACATTGGAGGACCTTAGTGGCTGTTCGCTCACCTCCAAAATGTCCTCCATATTGTGATCCATGGCAGTGCCATAGGATCTTCTGCACCTCTTCTCTAGGTACACATCTACAGATTACTCCGTCTACACATCTCTTAAATAGATATGGCTCATCCCACAAGTAGTGCTTTGCATCAAAAATTAATTTTTTCATTTGCTGCTTGCTGTACTCCTTGGGTATGAATCTCACAGCTTTATCGTTTGCAATGTCTGCAAACCATGGTACTTCCTGAATGGCAAAGAGTTGCTCATCCGAAAAGGTCTCAGAGATCTCAGTAGGAGAGAGGGATGCCCCTGCTACTGGTTCTCTGTCCCTTTTCTGTCTCTTATTTCTATATCAAACTCCTGTAGAAGAAACACCCATCTTATGAGCCTGGATTTTGAATCCTGCTTTGTGAGTAGATATTTGAGAGCAGCATGGTCAGTGTACACAATCACTTTTGATCCTACTAGATAGGATCTAAACTTGTCAATGGCATAAACCACTGCAAGCAGCTCTTTTTCTGTAGTTGTGTAATTCTTCTGTGCGTCATTTAAAACACGACTGGCATAGTAAATAACGTGCAGAAGCTTATTATGCCTCTGTCCCAATACTTTACCAATGGCATCACACATTAATTTGAATGGTAATGTCCAGTCCGGTGCAGAAATGACAGGTGCTATGACCAACTTAGCTTTCAGAGTTTCAAACGCCTGCAGACACTCTGTGTCAAAGACAAATGGTGTGTCAGCAGCTAGCAGATTGCTTAGAGGTTTTGCAATTTTTGAAAAATCTTTTATAAACCTCCTGTAGAATCCTGCATATCCCAGAAAGCTTCTGATTGCCTTAACATTAGTGGGTGGTGGTAATTTTTTAATTACCTCTACCTTAGCTTGATCCACCTCTATTCCTTTGTTCGAAATTTTATGCCCAAGGACAATTTCTTTAGTCACCATAAAGTGACATTTTTCCCAGTTTAAAACCAGGTTAGTCTCTTGGCACCTTTTCAAAACAAGTGCTAGATGATCAAGACAGGAGCTGAATGAGTCTCCAAATACTGAGAAGTCATCCATGAAGACTTCCAGAAATTTTTCCACCATATTAGAGAAAATAAAGAGCATGCATCTCTAAAAAGTTGTAGGTGCATTGCTGTTCCGAGGGTTACCTGAAACTGTAGGTCGATCTCGGACGAGATCTTCTGTGCTGGTCGGCGATGACGTGTCCGGCTTGTGGGCAGTGGCCGGAGCTGTCGTGTCCGACTTGTTGAACTGGCGATGCTGCTGATCCTTTGTCACTGGAGGGTGGTGGTACCTGCAAGAGACTCCGATGCTTAAGTTAGCATGGGTATTAAACATGTTTTTAGCAGAATCAAAGTATGAGTTATACCTGGGTGCTCCAGTGTATTTATAATGGTGTAGAGTGACCTTCTTAAATAAGATAAGTTAGTTATCTTATCTTATCTTATCTTATCTTTGAGTGAGGTCATCTTATCTTCAAGGGAACCACCCTTATCTCTATAGGCTTGGGCTGCCTTTGGATCTGGATTGTATTCCTTGAGTTGGGCCCTTTTCGGGCTTTCCTGTCGATTTGACCGAGCTCTTTGGGAAGAGGTTAGATAGTCTGACCTGAAGAGGTCGGTCGCTTCGTCGCTAATCATCCCAGGTTGGATAGCTTGACCCAGGGTATGAACAGTGCCCCTGCTCGAGCTCGGTCTTTCTTTCGGAGATCGAGTCTTAGTTTTAAGACTTCGATCCTTCTCTGGTGAAGCCGAACTCGAGCATTTTGTCGATTTTATCTTTGTAGAGTTCTTTTTTGAATGCGGAATGTTTTTTCTTTCGTTTCCTCTGAAAGCACGCGCTTTTGTATTAGTGTCCTAGCCTTGGGAATGTGCGAGGGTTTAATTCCCTCATTAATGCATTTTTAATGCTCTATTTCTCTTGGCTCTTTTATTTTGAATTTTGCATTCAAGAAACGGTTTTCTCTTTTCTGTAACTTGCCCTCTTTTCTCTCTATTTTTTCTGTTTCGCCTCGTTTTTCTCTGCGACGCTTTGTTTTGGTACTTTGTTGGTGCTTCGCTTGTGAGACGATTCCCACAACTTCCTTGCTCCGGCTTTCAGCTTTCTTTGGAGCTTTCTTCCTTTCTCCAGGTTTGGTTTCTACTTTCTGCTTTTTTACCTCTTTCGTTGTTTTGCCTTTGGTTTTTTTATAAAGCTTTGATTTTTCGTTTGAAATGCCTGCTGGAAAGTCTGAACCTTTTTGCGTCGTTATGCTCAATTTATTGTTGTGATGCATGTTTCTGGCATTTCTTCTGATGATAGAGGTTTTGTTTATTTTCATGTTTGCTTATTGTTTCTGACTGTCGCCTTCGTGTTTTGGAATTTTGGGTCGATGAACTGTTTGATAATCTTTTGAAAAAGACTGCGCCTTTTGTAGCTTTCTTTACTGATAAACGTTCTTTCTTATATTTGCTTTGTCTTTCTCTTCGTGTTATTGTTTGTCTGGAAAGGGGGTTTTTTCTTCGTCGAGGGTTTCGTCAAGATGTTAGCCTTGTAGATTTTCCTGAGTCCTTACTCTGTCACTGCCTCCAAAGGATGCCCCTGGACCTTGTCTTGGGGTTTTCCTTTTACTTGTTTGTATGCTTGAGTCATGTTCTGCTATGAGTTGATTTTGACTTTGTCCGAGATGTTTGGGTTAGTAATCTATTTTCTTCTTTCTTGTTGTAGGACTAGTTGACCTCATGTCTTCTCGCAAGAACATTGTTGAGACATCTTCCCAAGTCCATGAGGGCATGGCTGATTGGGTGGATTCGATGGTTCTTTTGTGTGTTTCTTTGGTTGATTCTGAGTTTTGTCAGCAGCTTAGGCAATTTCATAGGGTTTGTAGTAGTGGTAGTGAGGAAAAGAACTATGAGCTTGTACCTCCTGATTCTGAGGAAATGGTTTGTTTTTCTACCCGAATTGTTGGAGAGCGCCCCTTTTTCTATGCGTACGACTTCTTTTTTAGTCAAATGAATATTACTCTTCCTTTTACCCCTTTTGAGACCAACCTATTGTGATCTCGTAATGTAGCTCCATCCCAGCTTCACCCCAACTCCTGGGGTTTTATCAAAATCTTTCCATTGTTGTGTCATGAGTTTGGTATCCCTACTTCACAATCCCTTTTCTTTTATCTCTTTGTTTTGACAAAACCTGGGGTGGTTAAGAAGAAAGCCGCTTGGGTTTCTTTTCGAGCTTTCCGGGGAAAAAAGGCTTTCTCCATGTTTGATGAATCTTTCCGTGACTTCAAGAATTACTTTTTTAGGGTCCGAGCTGTTGAAGGAGCTCGGCCCTTTTTTCTGTATGAAAATGATGAGCCCACCTTTCCTTTGGAATGGCAAAAGAGTGTAATGGTGTCTAAATATACGTGGGAGATGTTAGATGAGGCTGAGCAAGCTTTTGTGTCTGTGCTGGAAGAAAACTGGGGGCAGCCTCCCCATCTCGACACCAAGAAATTTTTAGCCAACCCCTCTCTCCTCCGAACTGAGCTGGGTAGTGGTTAATTTTTGGTTTTGATTGTTTTGTCGATTGTATCTCTTGTAACCTCTTTTCTAATTCATAACTTGGTTTCCCGCTTGTTGTGTTTTGTTTGCAGAGATGATTAAGAATAATGAATCCATGAAGGCCTTTAAGAGGGCCAGAAAGGCTTCTGTAGCTCAAAACGTCTCGGCTAAGGTGGCCGGTGAGGGATCATCTCAGGTTTAGTCGAAGCCGGTCATACTGAGCTCGCCGGGGGTAAGGAAGATAATCCCTACTCCCCGGGTTCGTTTGGCTGATCCTCCTCAAGTTTTTGTTGCTACTTCTGGTGCTCCTCCAAACAAAAAACAAAAAACAACTGAGATTTTCAACCTTGATGCCCCTGACTTTAACGCGGTTGAGTTTGTCAATCCACAGATTGGTCCTTATGGTACCATTCCTACCGACGATGTCTCTCTCCTTTGCCACTTGAATTTTATTACTCGAAGTAGCGTCAAGATGGTGCATATGGGAGCTGCCCTGTACCAAACTGTCCAAGACCTCCCTCTTCATGCTACCAAAGCTTTAATGGAGGAGGCTAAGCAAGAGTTCGACCGTATGAAGGGTTTGAAGGAGGAGCTCCAGGTGAAAGTGACCAAGCTGGAGAAGGAGTTGGAGACCGAAAAGGCTAGTTCTGTTTCCTTGGCGGCTTCTGTGAGGTTGGCTGAAGATACCGCGTTGAGGCACAAGGATAGCTACATTACGGCCTACAGGGAAGTGATGCGTCTCAGGGAGGAGTTGGAGTCCGCCCGGGTTGATTATGCCGAGCTCCAGGGTCACCTTGTAGGCAGCATAAATGCTGCTTATGAGAACCTGAAGGAGCAAGTTCGAGTTCTTGCTCCCGAGGTCAATCTTACTCTCTTCAGCCTGGAAAATGTTGTACAGGATGGTAAGATTGTCCCTGCGACGATGATGTTGAACCTCCCTCTGTTCTTGCTGCCAAAGCCTCTGTGGTGCCGACTTCTTCGACTCCTTCAGCTGAGGCTGGTCATCCTATGTCAGATCCTGACTGCCAAATCTTGAATCGGGATGATGGGACTGTAGATGCTGTGCCCATTTAGACTCGCCCTCCTTCACCTCGTGCTGCCGAGAAGCCTTCGAATCTTCCCTGATTATGTGAATGTTTTGTGTAGATAGCCCGGTTTGTGGGCTTTTTGAACTCTTTATATTTTGTAAATGGTGGTTCTGACTTTTTCTACATTCCTAGTTGCTTATTTAGCAACTTTATTTTGAAAAACAAAGAAATTTCCAAGCTCTTGGGGCTAGTTTTGGTAGCCTCTTGAGTTTGTTATTATAACTTTGTGTTTTTCGTAATATATCTGTCTGCACTCAACTTGGTACCTTTTTAGGTTTTGGGAGTGTCAGAATTTTTGTTGCCTGACCCCTTTGGACTGGCTTGGTTCCTTTGCGCTTTTGCCTGATGTTATTTCTAGTAATTCGCTTTGTCTGGACCTTGTTTAGGTCCTTATTAGGAATTTCTTTGCATACCGCCAAGGTTTTCGAGAGGCCGATTTCATCATGTCGGCTTGGTCTGAGTTGTTGTTAGGAACCCTTCTTTTTTAGGAATTTTTATCCTTTTAAGTCGGATAATTTGTGGATCTTGGCTTGGTGCCTCATTAAAAAACCTTTTCAGGAAAAAGAGTGCATCTTATGCAGAGATCCTTTACCATCCCTAACTATAGTACCTTCTTAGGTTGCAGGCGTGCCACGACCTAGGAAGCTCTCGTCCATCGAGTTTGGACAGTCTGTAGTAGCCCTTCCCAAGTAATTCTATGACTCGGTAGGGTCCTTTCCAGTTTGCTGCCAGCTTTCCTTTTCCAGCTTGAGTTGTTCCAATATCATTTCCGATTAGGATGAGGTCATTTTTAGCGAAACTCCGTGGCACTACCTTTTGATTATATCTGGAAGCCATTCGACGCTTTAGTGCTTCTTCCCTGATCCGAGCTCTTTCTTGAATTTCAGGAAGTAGATCGAGTTCTTCCCTTTGAAGCTGGGAGTTGGCTTCTTCATTATAGTGGATCACTCTAGGCGATCCTTCTTCGATCTCTACTGGGATCATTGCCTCCGTTCCGTATGCTAATCAGAAGGGTGATTCCTTTGTGGTGGAATGCGGTGTTGTTCGATATGCCCATAGGACTTGTGGGAGCTCCTCAGCCCAGGCTCCCTTTGCGTCCTGTAATCTTCGTTTCAGTCCAGCCAATATGACCTTGTTGGCAGCCTCGGCTTGTCCATTGGCTTGGGGATGTTCTACGGAAGTGAACTGGTGTTTTATGTTCAAGTCGGCCACTAACTTTCTGAAGCCTGCATCTGTGAATTGTGTGCCATTGTCTGTGGTGATGGAGTATGGAACCCCGAACCTTGTGACAATGTTCCTATATAGGAATTTTTGACTTCTTTGAGCAGTGGCGTTGGCTAGGGGTTCTGCCACGATCCACTTTGTGAAATAGTCTACTCCTACTATGAGGAATTTAACTTGCCCCGATTCCTGAGGGAAGGGTCCTAGAAGGTCGAGTCCCCATTTTGCGAATGGCCACGGTGAGGTCACGCTGATGAGCTCCTCTGGGGCGGCGATGTGAAAGTTGGCATGTTTTTGACAGGGTGGACATGTTTTTACAAACTCTGTGGCCTCCTTTTGTAGGGTTGGCCAATAAAATCCTGCCCAGAGTACTTTTTTGGTAAGTGCTTGCGCTCCGAGATGGTTACCACAAATGCCTGTGTATTTCTTCTAGAACTTTCCTAGTATTGGAAGTTGGCACACATTTTAACAATGGTATTGAAACCCCTCTTTTGTATAGAGTATTATTTATGATAGTGTAGTGTTGTACCTCCCGTTTTAACCTCTTTGCCTCCTTTTCATCTGTGGGGAGTGTTTCTATTTTGAGGTATTTAATTATGGGGGTCATCCATCCTTGATCCTGACCTGTTATGGTTAGGATTTTTTTTCTTCCGAGATTGACGGAGAATGCAGCATTTCTTGGATGAGGCTTCTATTGTTGCCCCCCCCCATTTTGTGCTGGCTAGTTTTGAGAGTGCGTCAGCTCGGGCATTCTGTTCTCGGGATATGTGACGAACTTCATATTCTCCTAGATGTCCGAGCTGTTCCCTGGTTTTGTCCAAATATTTCTTCATGGTGGGATCTCTGGCTTGGTATCTCCCTGTTATTTGTGAAGTGACTACTTGCGAATCACTGAAGATGATAAGCTTTTGAGCTCCAACCTCTCTAGCCAGCTTCAAACTAGCTAGTAGTGCCTCATATTCTGCTTAGTTATTTGAGGCAGGGAACCCGAATTTGAGGGAGAGTTCAATTTGAGTTCCTTGATCGCTTTCGATTATCACACCTACGCCACTTCCCATTTTATTTGAGGAACCATCCCCGTAGAGACTCCATTCTGTGGGGGTTCCGAGGTGTCCATAAATTTTGCGATGAAGTCGACCAGGTATTGTGACTTAATGGCTGTCCGAGCTTCGTATTGAAGATCAAATTCAGACAACTCGACTGCCCATTGCAAAATCCTGCCTGCTAGGTCTGTTTTCTGTAAAATCCCTTTTATAGGCTGGTTAGTCCGAACCCTAATGATGTGGGCTTGGAAGTATTGACGAAGTCGTCGAGATGTTAGTATGAGGGCGTATGCAAATTTTTCTATTTTTTGGTAGTTCAGCTCGGATCCTTGTAATGCTTTACTGATGAAGTATATGGGTTGTTGCCCACTGTCGTCTTCTCGAACTAGTGCTGAGGCTACTGCCTGACTTCCTACTGCGAGGTACAATGTGAGTGGTTCTCCTTCCCGTGGCCAAGTTAGGATAGGTGGTTGTCCCAAGAATCTTTTGAAATCTTGGAAGGCTTGCTCGCACTCTTTTGTCCATTCGAACTTTTTTCCTTTCCTTAGAGTAGCGTAGAAGGGGAGAGATCTTATTGCCGATCCGGCTAGAAATCTGGAAAATGCTGCCAACCTCCTGTTGAGTTGTTGTACCTCTTTGACAGAAGTCAGGCTCTTCATGTCGAGTATGGCCCGGCATTTATCCGGATTTGCCTCTATTCCTCTTTGTGTGAGCATAAAACCCAAGAATTTGCCAGCTTCTACTACGAAGGTGCATTTTGCAAGATTGAGTCGCATGCCATGCTTTCTTATAGTGTCGAACACCTGGGTCAGGTCGGACAATAGCGTCTCCTCACTTTGTGTCTTTATTAACATGTCGTCCACATAGACTTCCATGGTTTTTCCATTGTGATCGGTAAAGATCTTGTTCATTAATCTCTGATAAGTAGCTCCCGCGTTTTTGAGACCAAAAGGCATGACAATGTAGCAGTAGTTTGCTTTTGGGGTTAAGAATGAAGTTTTTTCTTGGTCGAGTAAATACATTGGGATTTGGTTGTATCCCGAGTATACGTCCATAAACGAGAGGTATTTATATCGGGAGGAGGCATCTACCAGAGCGTCGATACTTGGGAGTGGATAAGGATCTTTTGGGCAGGCTTTGTTGAGATCGGTGTAATCGGTGCACATTCGCCACTTCCCATTTGATTTTTTCACCAAGACGACGTTAGTTAGCCATAGTGGATACTTGACTTCTCTTATGAATCCTGCTTCTAGTAGAGCTTGTACCTGCTCTTCCACAGCTTGGGATCGTTCCGGCCCGAGCTTCCTTCGCCTTTGTTATACTGGCCGAGATCCTGGGTAGACCGCCAACTTGTGGCACATTAATTTGGGGTCTATACCCGGCATGTCTGCAGCCTTCCATGCAAAGAGGTCGACATTATCTCGTAAGAACTGTACGATTGATTCTTTTATGTCTCTCTTTAGGTTCGTACCAATATTGGTTGTTTTGTCTGGGATATCTCTGATCTGGACTTTTTCTATTTCACCTTTGGGTTGTGGGCGGAGCTCTTCCCGCCTCTAAACTTTACCGAGTTCGATTGTGTGGAATTCTTCTCTTCTGCCTCTGAGATTTAGACTTTCGTTGTAACAGCGGCGCGCCATCTTCTGCTCTGCTTTTATTGTAGCTATCCCCTCTGTAGTTGGAAATTTCATGTACAGGTGTGGAGTCGAGACTATTGTGCCGAGTTGATTCAATGTTGTCCGACCTATTAGGGCGTTGTAGGCAGAACTTACGTCGACCACGATGTAGTCTATTTTGAGTGTTCTTGACTATTTTCCCTTCCCGAAGGTTGTATGTAATGAGATGTATCCAAGTGGTTGCACTGGGGTGTCTCCCAGTCCGAACAGGCTGTTCGGATATGCTCTAAGTTCTTTTTCTTCTAAGCCGAGCTTGTCGAAGGTAGTTTTGAACAAGATGTCGGTGGAGCTCCCTTGGTCTATTAGTGTGCGGTGGAGATTTGTGTTTGCCAGTATAATGGTGATGACCATGGGATCGTCATGTCCTGAGATGACACCGGATGCGTCTTCTTTGGTGAAGGTAATTGCAGGGATGTCGAGTGCTTCCTCCTTCCCCTCGACATGATATACTTCTTTGAGATATCTTTTGCGAGATGATTTGGAGATTCCTCCTCTTGCAAACCCTCTGTGTATCATATGGACATGTCTTTCTGGCGTACGAGGTGATCGTTCGGTTCGTCCGACATCCTCGTTCCTTCTTCTTTTTCTTTGCTCGTCGTCCCGGGTGGCCAGATACCGATCTAGTTTTCCCTCTCTTACTAATTTTTCTATGACATTTTTTAAGTCAAAACATTCGTTGGTGGAATGCCCACGGACTCGATGGTATTCACAATATTCGGTCCGATTTCTTCTTCCTTTTTTGCCTTTGAGTAGTCGAGCTGGGGGTATTTTTTCTGTGTGGCAGACTTCTTTGTAGACGTCCACAAGGGACACCCGAAAAGGGGTGTAATTGTGGTATTTTTTATTTTTTCCCCATGTCGATCTTCCTTCTTTTTGGACTCTTTATCCTTGTCCCGGGGGGGGATAGGTGAATCCGGATTTTGAGGTCTCTCCTAGTCGAGAATTTTCCTCCATGTTGATGTATTTCTCCGCTCGTTCTTGCACTTTGTTCAGAGATGTGGGGTATTTTTTTGATATAGATTGGCTAAAAGGTCCCTCTCGTAGGCCATTGATGAGGCCCATGATGGAGGCCTCTGTTGGTAGGCTTTGTATGTCTAGGCATGTCTTGTTGAAACTTTCCATGTAGTTGCGAAGACTTTCCCAATCTCCTTGCTTGATTCCTAATAGACTGGGGGCGTGCTTAGCCTTATCCTTTTGGATGGAGAATCTGGCCGGGAACTTCTTGGCTAAGTCGTCGAAGCTTGAGATAGACCTAGGAGGTAGATTGTCGAACCATCTAATTGCTGTCTTTGTTAGAGTTGTTGGAAAGGCTTTGCAGCGAACTGATAAACCCATATTTTATGATATATTTTGTGCCTAATTTAAGTGATTTATTCAATCCTTCACTCACTTATTCATATAAATTGCATGGTTTTACTTTCCCTTCCTTATTGTGTGATGTATGTGAAAAACATGTTTCTTATGCTTTAAAAATAATTATTTTAATTACCCTTTATTTCCATTCGATGTCGTGATTCGTGTGTTGAGTAGTTTCAGATCTTCTAAGGCAGGAATAACTTAAAGGATGGAAAGAAAACATACAAAATTGGAAGGAGAGCATAAAACGGAGTTTTTGAAGAAACTGGCAGTGACGCAATCGCATGGACGACGCGGCCGCATGCCAGCGCGAAATGGCAGTGACGCGACCGCGTGATTTGACACGATCGCGCACCTTAAGCGAAACGCGTATGACGCGAACGCATGATTGAAGCGACCGCGTGATACGGAAAACTCCAGATGACGCGACCGCGTGACCCACGCAGACGCGTGACAGAGGCCACGCACCAGAAATTACAGAAAATGCTCCCAGCGATTTCTGAAGCCCTTTTTGGCCCAAATCCAAGTCCAGAAGGCACAGATCAGAGGTTATGAAGTGGGGGAATGCATCCATTCAAAGAAGAGTCTCCAATTAGTTAGTATTCATGAATTAGATGTAGTTTTGAGGGAGAGGTTCTCTCCTCTCTCTTTTAGAATTTAGAATTAGGATTTCTTTTGCTTTCAGAATTATCTCTTTTTATCAGGTTCAATATTCCTTTTTATTTATTTTCTCAATTTAATTTATGAATTCTTCTATGTTACAGATTATTCTTTGAATTAATGTTATTTGAGGTATTTCAGTTTATGATTGCTTTCTTTTATTCATGTTACTATTGCTTCCAATCTGAAGACATTTTTATTCCAATAGATTTACTTTTCCCCTTTTTGTCTTGGTTAAGAAATCAGTAACTCAGGAGTTATCAAACTCAACGTGATCGATAATTGCTATCTTTGCTAATTGAATTGAACTTCAATAATCCCAATCTTTTTCTAGGAATTAACTAGGATTTGAAGATCAAACTAATTAGTCACTTGACCTTCCCTTGCTCTAGCAAAGGTTAACTAAGTGGAATTAAGATTCAATTTTCATCATCATTGATAAGGATAACTAGGATAGGACTTCCAATCTCTCATACCTTGCCAAAAGTGTGTTTCACAGTTATTTACTTATTTTATAGTCTTTTACTTATTTTAATTGCAATTTAAACTACTTGCTCCCTACTTTCAAAACCCCAATTTATAATCTTCATAACCAATAATAAGAACATACTTTCCTGAAGTTCCTTGAGAAGACGACACAAGATTTAAATACTTCGGTTATCAATTTTTTAAGGGGTTTGTTACTTGTGACAACCAAAACGTTTGTACGAAGGGATTTCTGTCGATTTAGAAACTATATCTACAACGCGACTGTTTTTATAAAATTCTTTACCAGCAAAAAGCCTAACGTCAAAATGGCGCCGTTGCCGGGGAACTGCAATCGTGTGCCTTATTATTGGTTATTGTAAATATTTCTCTTTTACTTGTTTATTTATTCTTATTTTCTCCTTTTATTTCCATTAGCTACTATGAATTCTCACCCCTCTCGCTTTGAGTTTGGTTCTAATATTGTTGAAAGGAGTGAAAGTTATAACAGGAACATGCATCAAGGTCAGAGCAATCAAAGATGGATGGAGCCAAGAGGATCTGATCAACCCTTTAGGCAACAACACCTTCCAAGATATCATGGACAAAGACCATTCTACAATGCATACCAAGCCAATAGACATGGTGGACAACCTTGTAGTTACCAACAAGCCCAACCCTGTGCTTATAGGCCATCCTCTCAACATAACTTCGAACCACCACATTCACAAGCTCTTTTTCACCATTCACCACCATATGATCCTCATTTACCCCAATTCCAATCCAATTACTCCCAAACACCACCACTTCCCCATGTACCACATCCAAATCTATCACCCCGAGAATCAGAGGTTCGCCTCAAGGAAATAGTAGATCAACTTCAAACAACCCTTCATCAACTAGAGCAAGCAGTAAGTCAATTATCTTCTAGACGTTCGAACATTCAAGGACCTCCCACAGCCACATGTGGACAATCTAATGAAGAGCGTAGTATGAAGGAGATACTAGAAACTCCAGTGGACAGAACAGGGCATGACTTCGTACTGGAACAAGTAGAGGAAGCTGTCATTGTAAACGAAGAAGAGTTGGTTGAAGACTTAGGAGACGCTGAACTTCCATGGGAATCCAGAGTTATGGAGAATTCTATCAAGGACATTACAATTGATGCTAAGGAGGATAGTACACAACCCCCAAGGCAAGTCTTTTATGAAGAACTAGACGGAATAATCCAAGAAGCAAGTCTCCTTGATGATGATAATCTCAAGTCAAGTTCTCCTAGTAATGAACTTGCATCCGCAAGTGAGTTCTCTGAGATCGAAGAATCTTCCCCAAGTGAATACGAAGATGATGTGGAGGTAGATTTCTCTCAACCTCCCGTTTATGACTTAAGTGACAAGGAAGACATAGAAGGCTTTGATCAGGACATGGATGCAATTGAAGAAGTCTGCAAGGAAGTGGAGAAATTCACCGAAGAGCACAAGGGAGTAGAACTTACAGAACCACTGGAAACACCTATTCCAAGGCCATTACCACCCAATACAAGCTTCAAGTGGGTACAATCCTTAACCTTTAGCTTTATTTTTCCACTTGAATATGGTTTGCTTGAAACAGATGACCAACTTAGAGCTCTCTGCGGCTTTAAGAGTAAGAAGGAAATGGCTCGTACTCAGAGCTGGTGCACAAGGTTCAATAAGGTTCCATGCTTCAACTCGAAGTGCACGGATTGGCATCATGATCAATCGAATGGATCTCGGAAAACGTTTGGTCATCTTGGTGAGAATCTAATTTCTAAACCGCCCGGATGAAAAAATATAGATCAAGATGAAGGTGGACTTAAAAGCAAAGTTTAGGATCCTGGAATCCATTCTGACATTCGTCACCCCGGGAGCCTGACAATCTGTTTGAAGCTGCTTAGAAGCTTCACATGCCTAGTTTGGGACCCCGGAGGCTGTTGGCATTCCAAACATTGGTGGAGATTTCTGAACGAATTTAAGCGCAAGCCGCCATAATAGGAAGCTCATCCAATGTCCAACTTAAGGAATTTAACTAAAAGTGCTAGGTGGGAGACAACCCACCATGGTATGGTCGTTTCTTTTCCAATTTCTTTATTTCGTACTATTTGATTTTATGATTTAGTATTTTTATTGAACCTGGATGCTATTCCTAACATTTGCATTTAGCATTGCATACTGCATCATTGCATACCTGCATAAAAAAAAAGAGAGAGAGAGAAAGAGGCGTGCGACGCGACCGCATCGCTCATGCGATCGCGCCAGTTGCGAAAAACACTTCCCACGCGTCCGCGTCATTCACGCGGCCGCGTGACCTGGAGATCGGTAAGGATCCAACGCCCAGAAAGTTGGGCTGGAATCGTGCGGCTGTTGCGCGTTTCGTACAAAACGATCCACGCGATCGCGTCACTTGCACAACACCAATCCCACGCGACAGCGTGAGCGACGCGATCACGTCGTGTGGATTGCACAACACCCCAAAGGAGACAGAGAGTTGCGCTGAAACGACGCTGGAATTGCGCGTTTAGCACAATTTCCAGCGACGCAGTCGCATGCCTCATGCAACCGCGTCATTCATCCTTTTACCCATTCCATGCGATCGCATCACTCACGCGATCGCGTCAACCCCCATTCAACACCAGCCACGCGACCGCGTGCACCACGCGATTGCGTGGATTCAAATTCGATAACCCCCAGCCAAACAGACAACACCACCGCGCCAACCGCCACCGCGCCACCCTCAACCACTGCGTCAGCCGCCACCACCACCATTCCCCAGCCATCTCCCTGCCCCACTTTCATTCATCCGCCTACCAGGTTCCACCGAACGCCACCCTTCTTTCAATTCCCAGTTAATTACATATTTTTCTGTTTATGTTCATAATTAGGCTAGTTAGATATGCATGTTGTAGTGGATTCTAGGTGGTTAGGTAGCCTAGGATGTGGTTAGTGGATTTAGGCCTGATTAATTGCGATGTTCGTACTTCTTGTTTTATAATTTTCGCAATTCTGCTGTTGCTGTGATGTTAGTATTGTTCATATGTTGTTCTTACTGTTCGTGCTGCTATTGCAAATGTTCTTTCTTGTTCACTCTATTTATATCTAATTACAGTTTGTTTTAATTCATATGAACTGTCCTGCTTACTGTTTATTTTCCAGGAACATCCAATTTTAGCCGGAATGCTGTCCAAATTTCTATAAACTATTTTGACTTTCATTCATGTTTTGGTTTTGGCAATTTGAATTCTACTTTACTCAGCTTTTCTCAAACCAATTCATGAATGTCAGGGCAAGCTTTCTTATTATTTTCGATTTCCTGGTTTATAAGTTGCATCTTGGATGATTCAATTCCACTTTTTGCTATTTCCATATGGATCATCCTCAACTTCCTTGTTTGAATATGAGTTTCCTATAGCTTATAATTGTGAATTCTTGTTACTTAGAACCTATCATTATGCCACTTACTCTGACTTTCTTTTTATAACTCACTGATTTTAACTTCCTTACCTCTTTTTCATTCCTAACCAACCTAACTTTCAACATATATCTTCTTGGTTTTTCACTATTCTCTTTAACCTTCTAACCAAGGCATGATGATAATTTTTCCTAATTAACATGATTTCTAATATATTTTGGATTGTTAATTTTTTTTTCTCGGACTTTTAACTCCTATACAATCCTTAATGCACATTTACTTAACTCATTTTTATTACTCTACTGCTCCTTTGCCACTATGTGCTTATTTTGTGATTTACCTACTTGTTTTCCTGTTTTTATTATATCCTGGTTTTCTGTTTTTCAGGATGTCTGACGCCCAAAGAAAAGAAAAAGAAAAGGCAACAACTGGCAAACGGAAAAGAGGAGAATCCTCCATGTCCATCCTGGACATCATGCATGATGACTCCTGGCGGGAGAAACACTTTACCCCGCAGAAGAAGGCTGACCAGCTACTCCCTTCTACTGATCCCATTAGGTTTGCAAACCGATACTGCGAGCTGAAGTATCCGGTGATTGCAACCTCCAGTTACCTGTACCTGGAGAGGACTCTGAAAATCCCAGAAGAACTCCAGCAATACACCTCTGATCAGATCAAACAAAGAGGCTGGTTCTTCCTGGAGAGAAACCTGACTGAGGTCAATGCATCTTGGGTAAGGGAATTTTACTGCAATTACTTCAAAACTTCCCTAGATGCAGTAAACCTAAGAGGAAAGCAGATACTGGTCACTGAAGAGGCCATAGAGGATGTTCTGAAGCTCCTGCCTAAATCCGATCAGCCAGATGGTTATCAAAAGGCTGAGGAGGACATGCGCTTCATGAAGTTTGACTGGGATGCTGTCAAGGCAAGGATAGCCCTTGACCCGACTGTTCCATGGGTCTTGGGTCAGAACACCACCATGCCTAAGGGAATCAAGCGGGCATACTTGAACGATGAGGCTCGGCTATGGCATCAGATCCTAAGCAACTTTATTATGCCAAGTACTCATGAGACGGAGCTACCTGCCGCTATGATCACCCTCCTATGGTGTGTGATGGAGGGTAAGGACCTGTACCTGCCACGCTTCATTCGGTACTACATGGCCAAGGTCCACGTCCGAGGCACTCTCCCATTTCCATATCTGATTACACAGGTTGGCCGTCGAGCTGACATGCCTTGGGAGGATGCTGATGAGAAGCCACCTGCTGCAGAATGCAAGAAAATTATCCCTCACAGCAGGAACTTTCTGGCTTTGGGCTACAAACCTCCATTCCTCACTCCTACTGATGAGACAGCCACACCATCTTCCGGCCCCTCTTCCTCTACAACTACTCCAGCTACCCCTGCTACCACCACTGCACCTCCACCTGCCTCAGAGCCAGTTTATCACTTAGTGCACCGCCTGTTTCAGCAGCTAGACCAGATGGAGCGCCGCAACCGGCGGCGATACGAGAGATCTGAGCATCGCAGCAAGCGAGGCTATGAGCACCTAAAGCTGATGATACGGTCTGGCGGCGATATCCCCTCCGAGCCTGACACCCCATCAGAGCCATCTGAGGAGGAGGCGGATGATCACGAGGTGGAGACCCATCCACAGAGAGAGGCTGCGCAAGCAGGCACGGAGCAGGCTGCATCACAGCAGGAGACCCCGCCTCAGATTCAGGCTGCAGACCCAGAGATCTCTATTCAGTCAGCACCTCCTCTGCAGCAGGCAGATCCTCAGACCACCACCACAGAGACTCCGGCTACCCATCCTTCTTTTTGGACTCTTTATCCTTGTCCCGAGGGGGATAGGTGAATATAGATTTTGAGGTCTCTCCTAGTCGAGAATTTTCCTCCATGTTGATGTATTTCTCCGCTCGTTCTTGCACTTCGTTCAGAGATGTAGGGTATTTTTTTGATATAGATTGGCTAAAAGGTCCCCCTCGTAGGCCATTGATGAGGCCCATGATGGCGGCCTCTGTTGGTAGGCTTTGTATGTCTAGGCATGTCTTGTTGAAACTTTCCATGTAGTTGCGAAGACTTTCCCGATTTCCTTGCTTGATTCCTAATAGACTGGGAGCGTGCTTAGCCTTATCCTTTTGGATGGAGAATCTGGCCAGGAACTTCTTGGCTAAGTCGTCGAAGCTTGAGATGGACCTAGGAGGTAGATTGTCGAACCATCTAATTGCTGTCTTTGTTAGAGTTGTTGGAAAGGCTTTGCAGCGAACTGATAAATCCATATTTTATGATATATTTTGTGCCTAATTTAAGTGATTTATTCAATCCTTCACTCACTTATTCATATAAATTGCATGGTTTTACTTTCCCTTCCTTATTATGTGATGTATGTGAAAAACATGTTTCTTATGCTTTAAAAATAATTATTTTAATTACCCTTTATTTCCATTCGATGCCGTGATTCGTGTGTTGAGTAGTTTCAGATCTTCTAAGGCAGGCATGACTTAAAGGATGGAAAGGAAACATACAAAAATGGAAGGAGAGCATAAAACGGAGTTTTTGAAGAAACTGGCAGCGACGCGATCGCATGGACGACGCGGCCGCATGCCAGCGCGAAATGGCAGTGACGCGACCACGTGATTGACGCGATCGCGTGCCTTAAGCGAAACGCATATGACGCGGACGCATGATTGAAGCTACCGCGTGACATGGAAAACTCCAGATGACACGACCGCGTGACCCACGCGGACGCGTGACAGAGGCCACGCACCAGAAATTACAGAAAATGCTCCTAGCGATTTCTGAAGCCCTTTTTGGCCCAAATCCAAGTCCAGAAGGCACAAATCAGAGGTTATGAAGTGGGGGAATGCATCCATTCAAAGAAGGGTCTCCAATTAGTTAGTACTCATCAATTAGATGTAGTTTTGAGAGAGAGGTTCTCTCCTCTCTCTTTTAGGATTTAGAATTAGGATTTCTTTTGCTTTCGAAAGTATCTCTTTTTATTAGGTTCAATATTCCTTTTTATTTATTTTCTCAATTTAATTTATGAATTCTTCTATGTTACAGATTATTCTTTGAATTAATGTTATTTGAGGTATTTCAGTTTATGATTGCTTTCTTTTATTCATGTTACTGTTGCTTCCAATCTGAAGACATTTTTATTCCAGTAGATTTACTTTCCCCCTTTTTGTCTTGGTTAAGAAATCAGTAACTCAGGAGTTATCAAACTCAACGTGATCGATAATTGCTATCTTTGCTAATTGACTTGAACTTCAATAATCCCAATCTTTTTCTAGGAATTAACTAGGATTTGAAGATCAAACTAATTAGTCACTTGACCTTCCCTTACTCTAGCAAAGGTTAACTAAGTGGAATTAAGATTCAATTTTCATCATCATTGATAAGGATAACTAGGATAGGACTTCCAATCTCTCATACCTTGCCAAAAGTGTGTTTCACAGTTATTTACTTATTTTACAGTCTTTTACTTATTTTAATTGCAATTTAAATTACTTTCTCCCTACTTTCAAAACCCTAATTTACAATCTTCATAACCAATAATAACAACATACTTTCCTGCAGTTCCTTGAGAAGAAGACCCGAGGTTTAAATACTTCGGTTATCAATTTATTAAGGGGTTTGTTACTTGTGACAACCAAAATGTTTGTACGAAGGGATTTCTGTCGGATTAGAAACTATATCTACAACGCAACTATTTTTATAAAATTCTTTACCAGCAAAAAGCCTAACGTCACGAACTGCATCTGAGGCGTCGGTACGGTACATTCTACTTCTGAAATTGCTGAGGTGATGGCTGGGATCTGTAGTGCCATCGTACAAAGTCATATCCGAGAGCTTAAAGTCCTTTGGGATTTTGGTCTTCATGATCTCCTTGGTAAATGGATCTTGGTCCTTGCGGGAGCTATCCTCATGAGAGGATCGATTAGCTTTGGCCTTGAGATCGTCTTCAATTTTTAGAAGTTTATCCTCCAATTTCCGGCGTCATCTTATTTCCCTTTGTAGGTTTTTCTCAGCTTCTCGTTGATGCTCCGCCCCTTTTTCGAGTTGCTTCAAGCGATCCTGAAGTGCCTCAATGGCTTCCACAGTTGGTAAATTGCCGTTTTTGTTAGGTTGAGGAGTATCCTTTGCTGTAGTGTCCGCATTCTTGTGCGGTGTTCTATCTTCCAGATCTGAGTCGTGATCGTTGTCATGGTCGTCTGCCATGGTGATGGGATGACTTCCGGGTCCCCGGCAACGGCGCCAATATTCCGAGGGTTACCTGAAACTGTAGGTCGATCTCAGACGAGATCTTCTGTGCTGGTCGGTGATGACGTGTCCGGCTTGTGGGCGGTGGCCGGAGCTGTCGTGTCCGACTTGTTGAACTGGCGATGTTGCTGATCCTTTGTCACCGGAGGGTGGTGGTACCTGCAAGAGACTCCGATGCTTAAGTTAGCATGGGTATTAAACAAGTTTTTAGTAGAATCAGAGTATGAGTTATACCTGGGTGCTCCAGTGTATTTATAATGGTGTAGAGTGACCTTCTTAGATAAGATAAGTTAGTTATCTTATCTTATCTTATTTTATCTTATCTTTGAGTGAGGTCATCTTATCTTCAAGAGAACCGCCCTTATCTCTATAGGCTTGGGCTGCCTTTGGATCTGGGTTGTATTCCTTGGGTTGGGCCCTTTTCAGGCTTTCCTTTCGATTTGACCGAGCTCTTTGGGAAGAGGTCGGATAGTCTGACCTGAAGAGGTCGGTCGCTTCATCGCTAATCATCCCGGATCGGATAACTTGACCTAGGGTATGAACAATTGCACAGACCAAAAGGCATCCTTCTGTAGGCAAATACTCCAAATGGACATGTGAATGCTGTTTTCTCTTGATCTTGAGGATCTACTGCAATTTGGTTATAACCTGAATAGCCATCCAAAAAGCAGTAATAATCATGACCTGCTAGTCTTTCTAGCATCTGGTCTATGAATGGTAAAGGAAAATGATCCTTTCTGGTGGCTGTATTGAGCCTTCTATAGTCAATACACATACGCCACCCTGTAACTGTCCTTGTAGGAACCAGTTCATTTTTTTCATTATGAACCACTGTCATGCCTCCCTTCTTGGGGACAACTTGGACAGGGCTCACCCAGGAGCTATCAGAAATAGGATAAATAATCCCAGTCTTCAGTAACTTAGTGACCTCTTTCTGCACCACCTCCTTGATGGCTGGATTTAACTGCCTCTGTGGTTGAACCACTGGCTTAGCATTATCCTTCAATAGGATCTTGTGCACGCATCTTGCTGGGCTAATACCCTTAAGATCACTTATGGACCACCCAAGAGCTGTTTTGTGTGTCCTTAGCACCTGAATTAGTGCTTTCTCTTCCTGTGGATCTAAAGCAGAGCTTATGATCACTGGAAAAGTGTCACCTTCTCCCAGAAATGCATATTTCAGGGATGGTGGTAGTGGTTTGAGCTAGGATTTAGGAGGCTTATCCTCTTTCTGAGGAATTTTCAGAGGTTCTTCTATTCCCTCTGGTTGCTCCAGATCAGGCTGAACATCTTTAAAGATGTCCTCTAGCTCTGATTCGAGACTCTCAGTCATATTGATCTCTTCCACCAAGGAGTCAATAATATCAATGCTCATGCAGTCATTTGATGTGTCTGAATGCTGCATAGCTTTGACAGCATTTAACTTGAACTCATCCTCATTGACTCTCAGGGTCACTTCCCCTTTTTGGACATCAATGAGAGTTCGTTCAGTTGCTAGGAAGGGTCTTCCTAGAATGAGAGTTGCACTCTTGTGATCCTCCATTTCCAGCACTACAAAGTCAGTGGGGAAGGCAAATGGCCCAACCTTGATAATCATGTCCTCAATTATGCCTGATGGATATTTAATGGAGCCATCAGCAAGTTGAAGACATATCCGGGTTGGTTTGACCTCTTCAGTCAAGCCAAGCTTTCTGATAGTGGATGCAGGGATTAGGTTGATACTTGCCCCAAGGTCACATAGAGCTGTCTTGGTACAAGTACCCTCTAATGTGCATGGTATCATAAAGCTTCCGGGATCCTTAAGCTTCTCTGGTAAGCTTGTTAGAATGACTGCACTGCATTCTTCAATGAGAAAAACTTTTTCAGTTTCTCTCTAATCCTTCTTATGACTTAAGATCTCTTTCATAAACTTAGCATAAGAGGGTATTTTCTCAAGTGCCTCTGCAAATGGAATCTTTATTTCAAGAGTCCTGAGATAGTCTGCAAAGCGGGCAAATTGTTTATCCTGTTCCGCTTGGCGGAGTTTCTGAGGATAAGGCATTTTGGCTTTATATTCTTCAACCTTAGTTGCTGCAGGTTTATTTTCTACAGAGGCAGGTTGAGAAGCCTTCTTGAGGGAGTTATTTGCAGGTGTCTGATCCCTCATTGGCATTTGAATGCCAGGATAGGGAGATGGATGGGCGTTTAACGCCAGTTTTCCACCATTTTCTGGCGTTTGAACCCTAGAACTGGGCATGGAATGGGCGTTTAACGCCAGTTTTTCACCCTTTTCTGGCTTTTGAACGCCATAAGTGGGCATCCACTGGGCGTTTAACGCCAATTTTTCACCCTTTTCTGGCGTTTGAACGCCAGAATTATTCCTCTCTGGGCTCTTACTGTCCTCAAAGGGATTTTGGGCAGTGGTCTGGTCATCCTCTGTTAGTTGTTCCTTTCTTGGCTTTCTGCTACCTTGAGCTGAATTATTCAATGTCTTCCCACTTCTTAGTTGAACAGCTTGGCATTCTTCTGTTATCTGTTTAGATAGCTACTGTCTTGTCTGATTCAATTGTGCTTCCATATTCTTGTTAGCATCTTTAGTGTCTTGGAGCAGCTCTTTAAATTCTGCTAACTATTTTGTCATAAGCAATTGCTGATTAAGTTCAACAACTTGTTCATGAGGACTAGGATCAGTAGATAATGCCCTAGCCTCTTCTTTCATGGAGGACTCACTGCTTGAGTACAGATGTTGATTTCTAGCAACTGTATCAATGAGCTCTTGAGCCTCTGCAATTGTCTTTCTCATGTGTATAGATCCACCAGCTGAGTGGTCTAAAGACATTTGAGCTTTTTCTGTAAGCCCATAGTAGAAGATGTCTAACTGTACCCACTCTAAAAACATTTCAGAGGGGCATTTCCTTAGCATCCCTCTGTACCTCTCCCAGGCATTATAAAGGGATTCAAGATCCTCTTGTTTAAAGCCTTGGATGTCCAGCCTTAGCTGTGTCATCCTTTTTGGAGGAAAATATTGATTCAGGAATTTGTCTGATAACTGTTTCCATGTTCTTATACTTGCTGTGGGTTGGTTATTTAACCACCTCTTAGCTTGATCTTTTACAGCAAATGGAAACAGTAATAATCTGTAGACATCCTGATCTACTTTCTTATCACGTACTGTGTCAGCAATTTGTAAAAACTGTGCCAGAAACTCAGTAGGTTCTTCTTGTGGAAGACTAGAATACTAGCAATTTTGCTGCACCATGATAATGAGCTGAGGATTTAGCTCAAAACTGCTTGCTTTGATAGGAGGTATACAGATGCTACTCCCATATGCAGCAGTAATGGGGTTAGCATATGACCCCAGAGTCCTTCTGGACTGCTCATTTCCACTTAGGTCCATGAAGGAGAAAAGGGAATTGATGTGAATTGCAAATAAAATATATTTTTATTTTTATTTTACTTAGTTAAAAATAAACAGAAAAAAAATAAGATAAAATAAAATAATTAGAAATTTAAATATAAATTTTGAAAATAAAAAAAAAAGAAAAAGGAAAAATGAATTCGAAAACTAAAATATTTACTTAATTAAGAAGATTTGAAAAAATTTGGATATGATTTTTGAAAGGGATTTTGAATTTTGAAATTTCAAAACTAAGATAAGATAAAATAAAAATTTTCTAAAATAAAAATCTGAATTTTTCAAACGAAATTTTCGAAAATTCACTTAAATAAATATGAAAGATATTTTTGAATTTAATGAGGAAAGAGAAAAACAATAAAATGACACCAAACTTAGAATTTTTAGATCAAAACAAAGAAAACAAACAGGAAAACTTTGAATATCAAGATGAACACTGAGAGCAGTCTTTTGAAAAATTTTAAAAAAAACAGAAAAACAAAGGACACCAAACTTAAAAATTTTTATACTCTGAGCACTAATAATTCGAAAAAAATGAAAGAAAAATAAACTTATGCAACTAACACCAAACTTAAAATATGAAACTAAACTCAAACAGAAGACTAAATTATGAAGTTATTGATTTTGAAAATTTTCAAAAATAATTTAGAAAAATAAAATAAGAATTTTAAAATTTTAACCAAAAACAATAATAGAAGACTCTAAACCAAAAAGAAAAATTTTTCCTAATCTAAGCAACAAAATAAACCGTCAGTTGTCCAAACTCAAACAATCCCCAGCAACGGTACCAAAAACTTGGTGCACGAAATCACAATCACCTTTTGCAATTCCACACAACTAACCAGCAAGTGTACTGGGTCGTCCAAGTAATACCTTACGTGAGTAAGGGTCGATCCCACGGAGATTGTCGGCTTGAAGCAAGCTATGGTTATCTTGTAACTCTTAGTCAGGATATCAATAATAATTCTCAGTTTTAATTAGAATGAGTAAAAGAACTTGGATTAAATAATACTTGTTATGCAGTAATGGAGAACAGGTTGAGGTTTTGGAGATGCTCTGTCTTCTGAATCTCTGCTTTCCTACTGTCTTCTTCTTCACGCACGCAAGGCTCCTTCCATGGCAAGCTGTATGTTGGTAGATCACCGTTGTCAATGGCTACCATCCGTCCTCTCAGTGAAAAAGGTCCAGCTACGGGTTTTGTAGGGCTAATCATCTGTCGGTTCTCACTAGTGTTGGAATAAGATCCATTGATCCTTTTGCACACTGTCACTGCGCCCAACATTTGTGAGTTTGAAGCTCGTCATAGTCATCCCTTCCCGGATCCTACTCTGAATACCACAGACAAGGTTTAGACTTTCCGGATCTCAAGAATCCAGTCAATTGATTCTAGCTTATACCACGAAGACTCTGATCTCACAGATTTGAATGCTCTGTTGTCAGGAGAGGCAATCAAACTCGTGAACCAGGAACCAAAGAGATACATACTCAATCTAAGGTAGAACGGAAGTGGTTGTCAGGTACGCGTTCATAGGTTGAGAATGGTGATGAGTGTCACGGATCATCACATTCATCATGTTGAAGTGCGAGTGAATATCTTAGAATAGAAACAAGCATGATTGAATGGAAAATAGTAGTAATTGCATTAATCCATTGAAACACAGCAGAGCTCCTCACCCCCAACCATGGAGTTTAGAGACTCATGCCGTAGAAGATACAAAATTCAGATGTAAAAAAAATGTTATGATCTCAAAATGAATCTCTAAAAGTAGTTTTTATACTCAACTAGTAACCTAGGTTTATAGAAAATGAGTAAGCTAAGATAGATAGTGCATAAATCCACTTCCGGGCCCACTTGGTGTGTATTTGGGCTGAGCACTGAAGCTTTCACGTGCATAGGCTATTCCTGGCATTGAACTCCAGCTTTTGTGCCAGTTTGGGCATTTAACTCCAACTTTTATGCCAGTTCTGGCATTTAACGCCAAAAAAGGGTAAAGAGCTGGCGTTTAAACGCCAATTTGTGCTACCAAATCTCGGGCCAAGTATGGACTATTACATGCTGGAAAGCCCAAGATGTCTACTTTCCAACGCAATTGAGATCGCATCAATTGGATATCTGTAGCTCCAGAAAATATATTTCGAGTGTAGGGAGGTCAGAATCCAACAGCATCTGCAGTCCTTTCTCAGCCTCTGAATCAGATTTTTGCTCAGGTCTCTCAATTTCAGCCAGAAAATACCTGAAATTACAGAAAAATACACAAACTCATAGTAAAGTCCAGAAATGTGATTTTTGCATAAAAACTAATAAAAATATAATAAAAAGTAACTAAAACATACTAAAAACTACATGAAAATATCACCAAAAAGTGTATAAATTATCCACTCATCACCATGCTGCTCTAAAATATCTCCTCACAAAGTAGGTTTCAAAACCCAGACTCATAAGATGGGTGTTGCTTCTGCAAGAGATTGATATAGAAATAAGAGACAGAAAAGGGACAGAGAACCAAGTAGCAGATCACCTATCCCGGATAGAACCAGTAGAAGGGGGGTCCCTCCCTCCTATTGAGATCTCAGAAACCTTTCTGGATGAGCAACTCTTTGCCATTTAGGAATTACCATGGTTTGTAGACATTGCAAACTATAAAGCTGTGAGATTCATACCCAAAGAGTACAGTAAGCAACAAATGAAAAAATTGATTTTCGATGCAAAGTACTACTTGTGGGATGAACCATATCTCTTTAAGAGGTGTGTAGACTGAGTAATCCGCAGATGTATGCCTAGAGAAGAGGCACAAAAGATCCTATGGCATTACCATGGATCACAATATGGAGGACATTTTGAAGGTGAGCGAACAGCCACCAAGGTTCTTCAATGTGGTTTCTACTGGCCCACTCTCTATAGAGACTCCCGAGAGTTTGTACGTAACTATGACAGTTGTTAGAGAGCTGGTAATCTACCTCACGGTTATGCCATGCCTCAGCAAGAGATCCTAGAGATTGAGTTGTTTGATGTATGGGGTATTGACTTCATAGGGCCTTTCCCACCATCATATTCAAACACTTATATTCTGGTGGCAGTAGACTATGTATCTAAATGGGTAGAAGCAATTACAACACCCACTAATGATACTAAGACAGTGATGAAGTTCCTCCAGAAGCATATCTTCAGCAGGTTCGGTGTCCCTAGGATACTGATCAGTGATGGAGGCACTCATTTCTGCAATAAACAGCTTGACTCTGCTCTAGTACGATATGGAATTAACCATAAAGTGGTGACTTCGTATCATCCACAGACAAATGGGCAGGCTGAAGTCTCGAATAGAGAACTAAAATAAATCCTGGAACGGACTGTAAGTACCCGTAGAAGGGATTGGGCAAGAAGTCTGGATGATGCTCTGTGGGCATACAGAACAGCATTCAAGACTCCTATAGGAACCTCTCCATACCAACTAGTGTATGGAAAAGCCTGTCTTCTGCCAGTAGAACTGGAACACAAGGCCTGCTAGGCAACCAGGTTCCAAAACCTTGATGCTAAGATAGCTGGAGAGAAAAGATTACTCCAGTTGAATGAGCTAGAGGAGTTCAGACTCAATGCTTTTGAAAATGCTAAAATCTATAAAGAGAAAGCAAAAAGATGGCATGACAAAAGACTGTCATCTAGATTCTTTGAGCCAGGACAGAAGGTCCTGCTGTTTAACTCTAGGCTCAGGTTGTTCCCTGGGAAATTGAAATCCCAGTGGAGGGGACCATATGTGATTACAAGTGTGTCACCATATGGTTATGTAGAGCTTCAAGATGATGATTCTGACAAAACGTTCATTATTAATGGACAGAGAATCAAACATTATCTTGAAGGCAATATTGAGCAAGAATACTCAAAACTGAGACTAAATTAAAAAGCTCAGTGAAGTCTAGCTAAAGACAGTAAAGAAGCGCTTACTGGGAGGCAACCCAGCCATTATCAAATTAAATTAGATGTTTATAACAATTATATGAGTCCATTTAATTTTGTTGTCCATGTTTATTGATGCTTTTTCAGTGAACGAGTCAAGGATATGAAGGTTCAGAACATAAAGCAGAAGAATCACAGAGTAAAAGAGCTCACTGGCGTCAAAACGCCAGTAAAGAGGCAATATGGGCGTTTAATGCCCAGAATGGTATACCATTCTGGGCGTTAAACGCCAGAATGGATACCATTCTGAGCGTTTAACGCCAGTAAGGGTATCATTCTGGGCGTTAAACACCAGAATGGGCAGCATTCTAAGCGTTTAACACCAAGATTGGCAGCATTCTGGGCGTTCAGAAAAACACCCAGTAAAGAAGGATTTCTGGCTTTTAATGCCAGCCAAGATACCTGGCTGGGCGTTAAATGCCCAAAATGGCCACCAGATGGGCGTTAAATGCCAGAATGGCTATCATTCTGGGATTTTAACGCCAGAACAGCTAGGGGAGAGGCAATTTCGTTTCAAATTTAATTTTTTTTCGAATTTTCATGTTTTAAATCAAAATTTTCTACATCCAAACATTACAAACATTCATTTTTTAATTTCCATTCACAAAAATTTATAATCTTATAAATTATTCTTGATTCTTTTTCAATTCTTCTCAATTCTTTTTCAAAACTCATTCATCTTTCCAATTTCTTTTCAAATCTTTTTCATTCATTCATATCATCTTTTATTTCTTAGATGCATAAACAAAATAATTCAGATTTAACTTCCTCATATCATTTTCATATCTTTTAAATTTTTGAAAAGAATCTCATCTTTTTCATATTATGTTTATCTTTTATCAATCATATCCTTCAATCATATCTTTTTTCCAAAATTTTGAACCCATTCCCCCTCCCCTCTATATATACATTCGGCCATCCCCCTTCCTCCATCATTTGAATCCTTCTCTCTACCTATTTATCTTCTTTCCTTACTTTTGCTTGAGGACAAGCAAACCTCTAAGTTTGGTGTGATTTTCCGTGATCACTGACCAAGATCATGGCCCCTAAAGGAAAATAAACCACTCCAAGAGGCAAGAAAGAAAACAATCCTAAATCACAATGGATGCATGAGAGGTTCTGCACCAAAGAACATGCAGATCATCACTTCAAAATAGTGTGCAGAAGATCAATGATCCCAGAAGTCAAGTTCAATCTGAAAGAAGAAGAATATCCAGAGATCCAAGAACATATTCGAAACAGAGGCTGGGAAATCCTAGCTAATCCTGAGATGAATGTGGGAAGAAACATGGTCTAGGAATTCTATGCAAATCTGTTGCTGACAGATAAGCAAAGAATGTAGGGAACTGCCTTCCATACTTTTTGAACCATGGTCAGAGGGAGGATTATCTACTTCCATCTTGACAAAGTGAGAGAAGTCCTCAAACTTCCTCAATTGCAGGATGATCCAGAATTCTTTAATAGGAGAATGGCTAAAGATAAAAAACTGGATCAAGTTCTAGAGGACATATGCCTCCCTGGAACCAAGTGGATAACCAATGCAAAAGGTATTCCAAACCAACTGAAGAGAGGAGACCTCAAGCCAGTTGCTAGGGGCTGGCTGGATTTCATTGGGCGATCTATACTTCCCACCAGTAACCGCTCTGAAGTCACTGTCAAAAGAGCAGTGATGATTCACTGTATTATACTGGAAAAAGAAGTGGAGGTTCATCAGCTAATTCCTTGTGAAATTTACTTATTTGCAAACAAGGAATCCACTGAAGCCAAATTGGCTTACCCAAGCTTGATCAGTCTGTTATGTAAAGATGCGGGAGTACAGATAGGTGTGGATGAGTATATCCCAGTTGAACACCCAATCACCAAAAGGGTAATAGATGGACCTCAAGTTCAAGACAACCTCACCAAGAGGAAGGCGCATGAGCTCCTCCCAGAAATTTCTCAATTTGACTATTGGGCCCGCTTAGAAGCATCTGTCAACAAGTGGTGCACGAAATTGCGATCATCAACAATGAAGCCAAAGACTTGGTGTTCTCAAACGTGAATCACACTTTATCACAACTTCGCACAACTAACCAGCAAGTGCACTGGGTCGTCCAAGTAATAAACCTTACGTGAGTAAGGGTCGATCCCACGGAGATTGTCGGCTTGAAGCAAGCTATGGTCACCTTGTAAATCTCAGTCGGGCAGATTCAAATGGTTGTGGTGAATTGATAATTGAAATATAATTAAAATGTAAACTAGGATAGAGATACTTATGTAATTCATTGGTGAGAATTTCAGATAAGCGTATAGAGATGCTTTTGTTCCTCATAAACCTCTGCTTTCCTGTTGTCTTCATCTAATCATTCCTACTCCCTTCCATGGCAAGCTGTATCTTGGGCATCACCATTGTCAATGGCTACGTCCCGTCCTTTCTGTGAAAATGGTCCAATGCGCTGTCACTGCATGGCTAATCATCTGTCGGTTCTCGATCATACTGGAATAGGATTTATTATCCTTTTGCGTCTGTCACTACGCCCAGCACTCGCGAGTTTGAAGCTCGTCACAGCCATCCCTTCCCAGATCCTACTCGGAATACCACAGACAAGGTTTAGACTTTTTGGATCTCAGGAATGGCCGTCCATGGGTTCTAACTTATACCACGAAGACTCTAATATCTCGAACTCGGTCCCCTGTATTAGATATCTCAGAGATACTCATTCTAGCTTGTTTGCATGTAGAACGGAAGTGGTTGTCAGGCACGCGTTCATAGGTGAGAATGGTGATGAGCGTCACATAATCATCACATTCATCATGTTCTTGGGTGCGAATGAATATCTTAGAATAGGAATAAGCTTGAATTGAATAGAAAAACAATAGTACTTTGCATTAATTCATGAGGAACAGCAGAGCTCCACACCTTAATCTATGGGGTGTAGAAACTCCACCGTTGAAAATACATAAGTGATAATGGTCCAGGCATGGCCGAATGGCCAGCCCCCAAGTCTAAGGAAAAGACGTTCCAAAAATGTCTCATACAATAGTAAAAAGTCATATTTATGCTAAACTAGTTACTAGGGTTTATAGAATTGAGTAAATGATGCAGAAATCTACTTCTGGGGCCCACTTCATGTGTGCTTGGGCTGAGCATTGAGCTTTACAAGTGTAGAGGCTTCTCTTGGAGTTGAACGCCAGTTTGTAACCTGTTTCTGGCGTTTAACTCCACTTTGCAACCTGTTTCTGGCGTTTAACTCCAGAATGCAACATGGAACTGGCGTTGAACGCCAGTTTGCGTCATCTAAACTCGAGAAAAGTATGAACTATTATATATTGCTGAAAAGCCCTGGATGTCTACTTTCCAACGCAATTAAGAGCGCACCTTTTAGAGTTCTGTAGCTCTAGAAAATCCACTTTGAGTGCAGGGAGGCCAGAATCCAACAGCATCTGCAGTCCTTCCTCAACCTCTGAATCTGATTTTTGCTCAAGTCCCTCAATTTCAGCCAGAAAATACCTGAAATCACAGAAAAATACACAAACTCACAGTAAAGTCCAGAAATATTATTTTTATTTAAAAACTAATAAAATTATACTAACAAAAAGTATTGTCACCACATCAAGATAATTATACCAGTTTCAAGGATGAATTCGAAACCATGTACTTCTTGTTCTTTTGTAATTAAAACATTTTTCATTTAAGAGAGGTGATGGATTCAGAGGACATTCATAACTTTAAGGCATAGACACTTAGAAATTAATGATCATATAGTAAAGACACAAACATAAATAAAACATAAGGCTCAAAAACCGAAAAACAGGAAAATAAGAACAAGGGGATTAAGGAATGAGTCCACCTTAGTGAGGGTGGCGTCTTCCTCTTCTTGAAGAACCAATGGTGCTCTTGAGCTCCTCTATGTCTCTTCCTTGTCTTTGTTGCTCCTCCCTCATAGCTCTTTGATCTTCTCTAATTTCATGGAGGATGATGGAGTGCTCTTGGTGCTCCATCCTTAGTTGTCCCATGTTGGAGCTTAATTCTCCTAGGGAAGTGTTGATTTGCTCCCAATAATTCTGTGGAGGAAAGTGCATCCCCTGAGGCATCTCAGGGATTTCATGGTGAGGAATTTTCTCATGCTCATGTTGAGGTCCATGATCTCTTGTTTGCTCCATCCTTTTCTTAGTGATGGGCTTATCCTCATCAATGAGGATGTCTCCCTCTATGTCAATTCCAGTCGAATTGCATAGGTGGCAAATGAGGTGGAGAAAGGCTAACCTTGCCAAAGTGGATGACTTGTCAGCCACCTTGTAGAGTTCTTGAGGTATAATCTCATGAACTTCAACCTCCTCTCCAATCATGATACTATGGATCATGATGGCCCGGTCTATAGTAACTTCAGACCGGTTGCTAGTGGGAATGATTGAGCGTTGAATGAACTCTAACCATCCCCTAGCTACAGGCTTAGGGTCCAGTCTTCTCAATTGAACCGGATTGCCTCTTGAGTCAATTTTCCATTGAGCTCCTTCTACACATATGTCCATGAGGACTTGGTCCAACCTTTGATCAAAGTTGACCCTTCTAGTGTAGGGGCATGCGTTTTCTTCCATCATTGGCAAGTTGAACGCCAGCCTTACATTTTCCGGACTGAAATCTAAGTATTTCCTCCGAACCATGGTAAGCCAATGCTTTGGATTCGGGTTCACACTTTGATCATGGTTCCTAGTGATCCATGCGTTTGCATAGAACTCTTGAACCATTAGGATCCCGACTTGTTGAATGGGGTTGGTAAGAACTTCCCAACCTCTTCTTTGGATCTCAAGTCGGATCTCCGGATACTCATTCTTTTTGAGCTTGAAAGGAACCCCAGGGATCACTTTCTTCTTGGCCACAACTTCATAGAAGTGGTCTTAATGGACCTTTGAGATGAATCTCTCCATCTCCCATGACTCAGAGGTGGAAGCAATTGCCTTCCCTTTCCTCTTTCTTGAGGATTCTCTGGCCTTAGGTACCATTAATGGTTATGGAAAAACAAAAAGCAATGCTTTTTACCACACAAAACTTAAAATGTCTGCTCATCCCCGAGCAAAAGAAGAAAAAAAGAAGGAGAAGAAGAAAAAGAATGGAGGAGAGGGAGAGAGGTGTGTATTCGGCCAAGGGAAGAAGAAAGGGTTGTGTTGTGTGAAAATGAAGAAGGAATGAGGGGTTTATGATAAACCCATATTTTATGATATATTTTATGCTTAGTTTGAGTGATTTATTCAATCCTTCACCCACTTATTCATATTAATTGCATGGTTTTACTTTCCCTTCCTTATTATGTGATGTATGTGAAAAACATGTTTCCTATGCTTTAAAATTAATTATTTTAATTACCTTTATTTCCATTCGATGCCGTGATTAGTGTGTTAAGTAGTTTCAGATCTTCTAAGGCAGGAATGACTCAAAGGATGGAAAGAAAACATACAAAAATGGAAGGAAAGCACAAAACGGAGTTTTTGGAGAAACTGGCATCCACGCGATCGCATGGACGACGCGGCCGCATACCAAGCGCGAAGAAGCAGTGACGCGGCCGCATGACTGACGCGACCGCGCACCTTAAGCAGAACACATATGACGCAGCCGCATGACTGACGCAACCGCGTGACAAGGAAAACTTCGAATGACGCGACCGCGTGACCCACGTGGACGCGTGACAGAGGCCACGCACCAGAAATTGCAGAAAACGCTCCTAGCAAATTCTGAAGCCCTTTTTGGCCCAAATCCAAGTCCAGAAAGCATAGACCAGAGGTTATGAAGTGGGGGAATGCATCCATTCAAGGGGAGTCTCCAGTTTAGTTAGTTTTGATGATTTAGATTTAGTTTTGAGAGAGGTTCTCTCCTCTCTCTCCTCTCTTTAGGATTAGGATTTAGAATTAGGATTTTATTCGCTTTTAGGATTATCTCTTTATCAGGTTCAATATTCCCTTTTATTTACTTTTGCAATTTAATTTATGAATTCTTTCATGTTACAGATTATTCTTTTGAATTAATGTTATTTGAGGTATTTCAGTTTAATATTGCTTTATTTTATTTATGTTGCTATTGTTCCCAATCTGAAGACATTTTTATTCCAGTAGATTCACTTTTCTCCTTTTGGTCTTGGTTAAGAAATCAGTAACTCAGGAGTTATCAAACTCAAACATGATTGATAATTGTCATCTTTGTTAATTAAATTGAACTTCAATAATCCCAATCTTTTCTTAGTAAATAAATAGGATCCGAAGATCAAACCAATTAATCCCTTGTCCTTCCTTTATCTTAGTAAAGGTTAACAAAGTGGAATTAAGATTCAATTCTCATCATCATTGATAAGGATAACTAGGATAGGACCTCCAATTTCTCATACCTTGCCAAAAGTTTATTTACAGTCATTTATTTATTTTACTTGCCATTTAAATTGCTTGTTCTTCATTGACTTTATTTGCTAATTAAACTATTCACTCCTCATTCTCAAAACCCCAATTTACAATCTCCATAACCAATAATAAGAACATACTTCCCTGCAGTTTCTTGAGAAGACGACCCAAGGTTTGAATACTTCGGTTATCAATTTATTTAGGGGTTTGTTACTTGTGACAACCAAAACGTTTGTACGAAGGGATTTCTGTTGGTTTAGAATCTATATCTATAATGCGACTATTTTTATAAAATTCTTTACTAGCAAAAATCCTAACGTCAGTTTATATAGGAGTGTGGAAAGGGTTAGGGTTCGGCCATTAGGGTTGGGTTTGGGAGGGAAAATAGTTTGAATTTTGAAGGTAGGTGGGGTTTTTGGGGAAGAGAGGATAGATGTGAGTGGTGAAGAGGTGATGGAGAAGAGTGATTGAGTTGATTGGTGAAGGGTATTTGGAGAAGAGATTTATGAAAAGGTGTGAAGAGGAGAGAAGAAGTGGTGGGGATCCTGTGGGGTTCATAGATCCTGTGGGGTCAAGGACTTAACATCCCTGCTCCAATTAGGCGTGTAAAACGCCCTTGCTGTGCAATCCTGGCATTTAACGCCAGACTACTGCTTGTTTCTGGCGTTAAACGCCCAAATGTAGCCTGTTTCTGGCGTTTAACGCTAGGTAGATGCTTGTTTCTGGTGTTAAACGCCAGCTTGGTGCTTGTTTCTGGCGTTAAACACCAGACAGATGCTTGTTTCTGGCGTTTAAAAGCCAGAATGCTCCTCCTCCAGGGTGTGCTGTTTTTAATGCTGTTTTTCATTTTGTTTTTGATTTTTCAGTAATTTTTGTAACTCCACATGATCATCAACCTAATAAAATACGAAATAAAAAATAAAATAGATATAATTAAATAACATTGGGTTGCCTCCCAACAAGCGCTTCTTTAATGTCAATAGCTTGACAGTGAGCTCTCATGGAGCCTCACAGATAATCAGAGCAAGGTTGGAACCTCCCAACACCAAACTTAGAGTTTGAATGTGGGGGTTCAACACCAAACTTAAAGTTTGGTTGTGGCCTCCCAACACCAAACTTAGAGTTTGACTGTGGGGGCTTTGGTTGACTCTGCAGTGAGAGAAGCTTTTCATGCTTCCTCTCCATGGTTACAGAAGGAGATCCTTGAGTTTTAAACATAAGGTTGTCCTCATTCAGTTGAAGGACCAATTCTCCTCTGTCCACATCAATCATAGCTCTTGCTGTGGCTAGGAAAGGTCTTCCAAGGATGATGGATTTATCCTCATCCTTCCCAGTGTCTAGGATTATGAAATCAGCAGGGATGTAAAGGCCTTCAACTTTTACTAACACGTCCTCTACTAGTCCATAAGCCTGTTTTCTTGAGTTGTCTGCCATCTCTAATGAGATTCTGGCAGTTTGCACCTCAAAGACCAAGTTTCTCCATTACAGAGAGTGGCATTAAGTTTATTCCTGACCCTAGGTCACACAGAGCTTTCTCAAAGGTCATGGTACCTATGTTACAAGAAATTAGGAATTTGCCAAGATCCTGTTTCTTTTGAGGTAATTTCTGCCTATCCAATGCATTCAGTTCATTGGTGAGCAAGGGAGGTTGATAAACCACTATTTTATGGTTTATCTTGTGCTCAATTGAGTGGATTTTATCAACTCTTTACCCACTTATTCATACTATTTGCATGGTTTTACATTTGCCTTCCTAATTATGTGCTTTGATTGAAAACATGCTTCTTTGGCCTTAAGTTCCTATGTTTAATCCTCTCTTATTACCATTAGATGCCTTGATATGTGTGTTAAGTGATTTCAGAGATTACAGGGCAGGAATGGTTCAGAGGATAGAAAGGAAGCATGCAAAAGTGGAAGGAATACAAGAAGTTGGAGAAATTGCTAAGCTGTCCAGCCTGACCTCTTCGCAATCAAACAGCTATAACTTTATCTACAGAGGTCCAAACGATGCAGTTCCAGTTGCGTTGGAAAGCTAACGTCCGGGGCTTCGATTTGATATATAATATGCCATAGTTGCCCCGACGCTAGGTGACGCGACCACGTGCTCCATACGGCCGCGTCGTAGTGACGAAAATTCAGCGTGTTTGAATTCGCAGCCAGCGAATTCTGGGCTGTTTCTGGCCCATTTTGCGGCCTAGAAAACACAGATTAGAGGCTATAAAGTAGGAGAATACATCCATTCAAAAAAAAGCTTTCATATTCACAATTTTAGGAGTAGATGTAGTTTTTAGAGAGAGAGGTTCTCTCCTCTCTCTTAGGATTAGGATTTAATATTTCTCTTAGTTTTAGGAGTGACTCTCGATCCCAGGTTCAATGTTCTTTTTATTTATTTTCTCAATTTAATTTATGAACATCTATGCCAGATTTAATTTCTTTTGTTAATGCAATTCGAGGTATTTTCAAATTTAAGATTGCTTTGCGTTATTTATATTGATGCTTTTAATTTAATTTAGATATTTTTCTCCTTTTTGGCTTTGGTCAAGTGATTGGTAGTACTTGAGTTATCAAACTCAGCAAGTGATTGAAATTGGCAGATTCTGCTTGAGCTAGAATTGCTCTAACACTAGTCTCTCCACAGGAGTTGACTAGGACTTGAGAATCAAGCTAATCAGTCCACTTAACCTTCCTTTGTTTAATAAAGGCTGACCAAGTGGGATTAAAACCCAATTCTCTTCACACCTGATAACGATAATTAGGATAGGAATTCCAATTCTTATACCTTGCCAAGAGATTTTATTATTATTATTTTATTTTACTTGTCATATAACATATTCCCTCCTTACTCCCAAAACCCCAATTTACAAACTCATAACCAATAATAAGAACATACCTCCCTGCAATTTCTTGAGAAGACGACCCGAGGTTTAAATACTCGGTTATCAATTTTAAAGGGGTTTGTTACTTGTGACAACCAAAACGTTTGTATGAAAGGACTTTTGAAGGTTTAGAAACTATACTTGCAACGAGGATTTATCCGCAAATTTCTAGACCACGCAAAAGTTCCTCTCATCAGAGGTTCATCTTCCCAAGTCTCATTACCAAATAATTTGGCATTTAGCTTCATGATTGTACCAAGGTACTTAGCAACTTGCTCCTCAGTAACATCTTCATTCTCTTCAGAAGAAGAATACTCATCAGAGCTCATGAAGGGCAGAAGGAGGTTCAATGGAATCTCTATAGTCTCTAGATGAGCCTCAGATTCCTTTGGTTCCTCAAAGGGAAACTCCTTATTGGTCACTGAGCATCCCAGGAGGTCTTCCTCACTAGGATTCACGTCCTCCTCCTCCCTTGTAGGTTCGGCCATGATGGTCAAATTAATGGCCTTGCACTCTCTCTTTGGATTTTCTTCTGTATTGCTTGGGAGAGTACTAGGAGGAGTCTCAGTGACCCTTTTACTCAGCTGGCCCACTTGTGCCTCCAAATTTCTAATGGAGGACCTTGTTTCATTCATGAAACTTAGAGTGGCCTTAGATAGATTAGAGACTATATTTGCTAAGCTAGATGGATTCTACTCAGAATTCTCTGTCTGTTGCTGAGTAGATGAAGGAAATGGCTTGCTATTGCTAAACCTGTTTTTTCCACCATTATTAAAGCCTTGTTGAGGCTTTTGTTGATCCTTCCATGAGAAATTTGGATGATTTCTCTATGAGGGATTATAGGTATTTCCATAGGGTTCCCCCATGTAATTCACCTCTACTATTGCAAGGTTCTCAGGATCATAAGCTTCTTCTTCAGAAGATGCCTCTTGAGTACTGTTGGATGCAGCTTGCATTCCATTCAGACTCTGAGAAATCATATTGACTTGCTGAGTCAATATTTTATTCTGAGCCAATATGGCATTCAGAGTATCAATTTCAAGAACTCCCTTCCTCTGAGGCGTCCCATTACTCACAAGATTCCTTTCAAAAGTGTACATGAACTGGTTATTAGCAACCATGTCAATGAGTTCCTGAGCTTCTGCAGGTGTTTTTTTTTAGGTGAATGGATCCACCTGCAGAATGGTCCAATGACATCTTTGATAATTCAAACAGACCATCATAGAATATATCCAGGATGGTCCATTCTGAAAGCATGTCAGAGGGACACTTTTTGGTCAGTTCCTTATATATCTCCCAAGCTTCATAGAGGGATTCACCTTCTTTCTGTTTGAAGGTTTGAACATCTATTCTAAGCTTGCTAAGCTTTTGAGAAGGAAAGAACTTGGCTAAGAAAGCCGTGACCAGCTTATCCCAAGAGTTCATGCTATCTTTAGGTTGAGAGTCCAACCATACTCTAGCTCTGTCTCTTACAGCAAATGGGAAAAGCATAAGCCTGTAGACCCCGGGATCAACCACATTGGTCTTAACAGTATCACAGATTTGCAAGAATTCAGTTAAGAACTGAAAAGGATCTTCTGATGGAAGTCCATAAAACTTGCAATTCTGTTGCATCAGAGAAACTAATTGAGGTTTCAGCTCAAAATTGTTTGCTCTAATGGCAGGGATTGAGATGCTTCTTCCATGTAAATTGGAATTTCGTGCAGTAAAGTCACCAAGCATCTTCCTTGCATTGTTGTTATTTTCGGCCATGTCTCCTTCTTTTTCGAAAATTTCTGTCAGATTTTCTCCAGAGAGTTGTGCTTTAGCTTCCCTTAGCTTCCTCTTCAGAGTCCTTTCAGGTTCAGGATCAGCTTCAACAAGAATATTCTTATCCTTGTTCCTGCTCATATGAAAAGAAGAAAACAGAAAAGAAAATATAGAATCCTCTATGTCACAGTATAGAGATTCCTTTATGTGAGTAGAAGAAGATAAGAATAGAAGAAGGAAAAGATAAGAATCCAAACACAGGGGTGAGGAGTGGGTCCGAATTCTTAGATGAAAAGGAGTGTTAGTAAATAAATAAATAATTAGAAGGAGATGAGGGAGAAGAATTTTCGAAAATCATTGAAAAGAAAAGAAAAATATTTTTGTTTTTAATTTAAATTTAAAGTTAAAATTCAAAAATAAAAAAAAGAAAAATTAAATTAAATTAAATTAAAATTTAAAATAATTAGTTAATAAAAAAAAGGAATTTTGAAAAAGAGGATAGTGATTTTCGAAAATTAGAAAGAGAGAATCAGTTAGGTAGTTTTGAAAAAGATATGAATCAAACAAAAAGATAAGATTAATTGAAAAAGATTTGAAAATCAATTTTGAAAAGATAAGAAGTTAGAAAAGAAGTTAGAAAAGATTTTGAAATTGATTTTGAAAAATATGTGATTGAAACTTATTTTGAAAAAGATTTGAAAAAGAAATTTAAAAAGATTTGATTTTTGAAATTAAAGTTGATTACTTGACTAACAAGAAACAAAAAAGATATGATTCTAGAGTTTAAACTCGAACAATCCCCGGCAACGGCGCCAAAAACTTGGTGCACGAAATTGCGATCATCAACAATGGCGCCAAAGACTTGGTCCTCTCAAACGTGAATCACACTTTGTCACAACTTCGCACAACTAACCAGCAAGTGCACTGGGTCGTCCAAGTAATAAACCTTACGTGAGTAAGGGTCGATCCCACAGAGATTTTCGGCTTGAAGCAAGCTATGGTCACCTTGTAAATCTCAGTCAGGAGGATTCAAATGGTTATGGTGAATTGATAATTAAAACATAATTAAAATGTAAACTAGGATAGAGATACTTATGTAATTCATTGGTGAGAATTTCAGATAAGCATATAGAGATGCTTTTGTTCCACCTGAACCTCTGCTTTCCTGTTGTCTTCATCCAATCATTCCTACTCCCTTCCATGGCAAGCTGTATGTTGGGCATCACCGTCGTCAATGGCTACATCTCGTCCTCTCTGTGAAAATGGTCCAATGCGCTATCACTGCATGGCTAATCATCTGTCGGTTCTCGATCATACTGGAATAAGATTTATTATCCTTTTGCGTCTGTCACTACGCCCAACACTCGCGAGTTTGAAGCTCGTCACAGCCATCCCTTCCCAGATCCTACTCGGAATACCATAGACAAGGTTTAGACTTTTCGGATCTCAGGAATGGCCGTCCATGGGTTCTAACTTATACCACGAAGACTCTAATATCTCGGACTCAGTCCCCTGTATTAGATATCTCAGAGATACTCATTCTAGCTTGTTTGCATGTAGAACGGAAGTGGTTGTCAGGCACGCGTTCATAGGTGAGAATGGTGATGAGCGTCACATAATCATCACATTCATCATGTTCTTGGGTGCGAATGAATATCTTAGAATAGGAATAAGCTTGAATTGAATAGAAAAACAATAGTACTTTGCATTAATTCATGAGGAACAGCAGAGCTCCACACCTTAATCTATGGGGTGTAGAAACTCCACCGTTGAAAATACATAAGTGATAATGGTCCAGGCATGCCCAAATGGCCAGCCCCCAAGTCTAAGGAAAATACATTCCAAAGATGTCTCATACAATAGTAAAAAGTCCTATTTATGCTAAACTAGTTACTAGGATTTACAGAATTGAGTAAATGATGCAGAAATCTACTTTCGGGGCCCACTTGGTGTGTGCTTGGGCTGAGCATTGAGCTTTACACGTGTAAAGGCTTCTCTTGGAGTTGAACGCCAGTTTGTAACCTATTTCTGGCATTTAACTCCACTTTGCAACCTGTTTCTGGCGTTTATCTCCAGAATGCAACATGAAACTGGCGTTGAATGCCAGTTTGCGTCATCTAAACTCGTGCAAAGTATAGAATATTATATATTTCTAGAAAGCCCTTGATGTATACTTTCCAACTCAATTAAGAGCGCGCCATTTGGAGTTCTGTAGCTCCAGAAAATCCACTTTGAGTGCAGGGAGGCCAGAATCCAACAGCATCTGCAGTCCTTCCTCAACCTCTGAATCTGATTTTTGCTCAAGTCCCTCAATTTCAGCCAGAAAATACCTGAAATCACAGAAAAACACACAAACTCATAGTAAAGTCCAGAAATGTGATTTTTATTTAAAAACTAATAAAATTATACTAAAAACTAACTAAGTTATACTAAAAACTATGTAAACACAATGCCAAAAAGCGTATAAATTATCCGCTCATCAACAAGCTACAAGAATCTATAGATCAACTCAAAGAAGAGCAGCAGAATCAAAACAGCATGCTCTACAAACTGCTCAGAGAATAAGAGGAGCAAGGGCGTGAGCTACATGAACTAAAGTGCCAGAAGCTGATCCTTGAAGAGCCGGACATCCTACAGATTGAAGGAGCACCTATCTCTCAAAATAAAGGTTGTTGATTCCTAACTCTATGATAACTTTTAGAAACCTATTTTAAGAGTTACATAAGCATTAGTATTAGAGTCATTTATTTTTGTGTCTTTAATTTCCTTTCTTTTATTATTATTTGTCTGCTTTTATGTTTATTTTATGTCTTATTCCATGATCAATAAAGTTTAGAGTCTATGTCTTAAAGCTATGAATGATTCCATCAATCCCTCACCTTTCTTAATTGAATAATATTTTTATTTGCAAAAGAAAAAGAAGTACATGGGTTTCGAAATTTATCTTGAAATTAGTTTAATTATTTTGATGTGGTGGCAATAATTTTTGTTTTCTAAATGAATGCTTGAACAGTGCATGTTTTTTATTTTGTTGTTTATGAATGTTAAAAATATTGGCTCTTGAAAGAATAATGAAAAAGGAAAAATGTTATTGATAATCTGAAAAATCATGAAATTGATTCTTGAAGCAAGAAAAAACAGTGAAAAGCTTGCAGAAAAAAAATTGTGGCCAAAAAAAAGAGAAAGAAAAAAAAAAGCAAGCAGAAAAAGCCAGTAACCCTTTAAACCAAAAGGCAAGGGTAAAAAGGATCCAAGACATTGAGCATTAATGGACAGGAGGGCCCAAGGGAATAAAATCCTAGCCTAAGCAGCTAAATCAAGCTGTCCCTAACCATGTGCTTGTGGCATGAAGGTCCAAGTGAAAAGCTTGATACTGAGTGGTTAAAGTCGTGGTCCAAAGAAAAAAGAGTGTGCTTAAGAGGTCTGGGTACCTCTAACTGGGGACTCTAGCAAAGCTGAGTCACAATCTGAAAAGGTTCACCCAGTTATGTGTCTGTGGCATTTATGTATCCGGTGGTGATACTGGAAAACAAAATGCTTAGGGTCACGGCCAAGACTCATAAAGTAGTTGTGTTCAAGAATCAACATACTGAACTAAGATACTCAATAACACTATCTGAATTCTGAATTCCTATGGATGCCAATCATTCTGAACTTCAAAGGATAAAGTGAGATGCCAAAACTATTCAGAATCAAAAAGACTACAAGTCCCGCTCATCTAATTGAAGCTAATCTTCATTGATATTTTTTAAATTTATTGTATATTCTCTTCTTTTTATCTTATTTTGTTTTTAGTTGCTTGGGGACAAGCAACAATTTAAGTTTGGTGTTGTGATGAGCGGATAATTTATACCCTTTTTGGCATTATTTTTACATAGTTTTTAGTATGTTTTAATTACTTTTTATTATATTTTTATTAGTTTTTATTCAAAAATCATATTTCTAGACTTTACTATGAGTTTGTGTGTTTTTCTATAATTTCAGGTATTTTCTGGCTGAAATTGAGGGACCTGAGCAAAAATCTGATTCAGAGGCTGAAAAAGGACTGCAGATGCTGTTGGATTCTGACCCTCCTGCACTCGAAGTGTATTTTCTGGAGCTACAGAAGCCCAATTGGTGCGCTCTCAATTTTGTTGGAAAGTAGACATCTTGGGCTTTCCATCAATATATAATTTCTCTATACTTTTCTCGAGATTTGATGGCCCAAACTGACGTTCAAATCCAGCCTAAAACTTTCTAGCGTAAAACGCCAGAAATGGCACAATTCTTGGCGTTAAACGCCCATTTTGGCACCCAGGGTGGCGTTTAACTCCAACCTTGGGCATGTGCACGTGAAAGCTTGAAAGCTCAGCCCAGACATGCACCAAGTGGATCCCAGAAGTTGATTTCTGCACTATCTGCACTTAGTTACTCATTTTCTATAAACCTAAGTTACTAGTTTAGTATAAAAACTACTTTTAGAGATTCATTTTGTAACTCATGACATTTTAAACTTCATATTGTATCTTCTACGGCATGAGTCTCTAAACCCCATAGGTGGGGGTGAGGAGCTCTGCTGTGTTTCAATGGATTAATGCAATTACAATTGTTTTCTATTCAATCACGCTTGATTCTATTCTAAGATACTCACTCGTACTTCAATATGGAGAATATGATGATCCATGACACTCATCATTATCCTCAACCTATGAACATGTGCCTGACAACCATTCCCGTTCTATCTGAGCTCAACGTAGTCATTGGACGACAGCTTGAGTGCGTATCTCTTGAGTTTCTAATCTACGGACTAAGTCCGGAGGTTAGAACCTTCGTGGTATAAGCTAGAACCAATTGGCAGCATTCCTGGGATCCGGAAAGTCTAAACCTTATCTGTGGTATTCCGAGTAGGATCTGGGAAGGGATGACTGTGAAGAGCTTCAAACCTGCAAATGTTGGGCGCAGTGACAGTATGCAAAAGGACAAGGGTCCTATTCCGACGCTAGTGGGAACCGACAGATGATTAGCCGTGCGGTAGCTGTACATGGTATTTTTCATCCGAGACGAGAAATCCGACAGTTGATTAGCCGTGCAAAGATCGTACCTGGTATTTTTCATCCGAGAGGATCATACAGCTTGCCATTGAAGGAAGCCATGCGTGTTTGGAGAAGAAGACAGTAGGAAAGCAGAGATTCAGATGACAGAGCATCTCCGGAACCTCAGCCTGTTTCTCATTACTGAATCACAAGTACCATTTATTTCATGTTATTTATGTTTCATAGACAAAAATCATTTTTATCATTAATCTCCTGACTAAGATTTACAAAGTAACCATAGCTTGCTTCAAGCCGACAATCTCCGTGAGATCGACCCTTACTCACGTAAGGTTTATTACTTGGACGACCCAGTGCACTTGCTGGTTAGTTGTGCGGAGTTGTGAAAAGTGTGAATCACGATTTCCCACACCAAGTTTTTGGCGTCGTTGCCGGGGATTGTTCGAGTTTGGACAACTGGCGATTCATCTTGTCGCTTAGATTAGGAAGAATTTACCTTTTTGGTTGGTTTAGAGTCACTAAATTTGAGTCTTTTATTTTCTTTTAAAAATCTTTCAAAAAATTTTTATTTTTATTTATTAATCTGTGATTTGTCTTTGAGTCTTTATTATTGTTCTTGCTAAAATTTTTTTAAAATTCTTATTTTATTTTCCTAAATTTCTTTTCGAAAATTTTTAAACCAATAACTTCATAATTTAGTTTTCTGTTTGAGTTTAGTTTCATGTTTTAAGTTTGGTGTCAATTGCATGCCTTTATTTTTCTTTCAATTTTTCGAAATACATGTTCTTTGTTCTTCCTTGATCTCCATGTTGTTCTTGTTTATTTTTCTTGTTTGATCTTTAGTTTTTCTTGTTTTGTGTCTTTCCTTGTTTTTCTTGTGCATTTTTGAATTATTAGTGTCCAAAGTATAAAAATTTTTAAGTTTGGTGTCCTTTGTGTTTTTATTTTCTTAAAAATTTTCAAAATTTGTTCTTGGTGTTCATCTTGATCTTCAAAGTGTTCTTTGGTGTTCATCTTGACATTCAAAGTTTTCTATTTTATTTTATTTTCTTTTAGTTTTCGAAAACTTATTTTTTTTGTTTCCAATTATTTTATTTTATTTTTTTTCTTTTAAATTCGGTTATCCTTAATTAAATAAAATAAAAACAAAAATATTTTATTTTCTCCATCATGGACCTAAGTGGAAATGAACAGTCCAGAAGGACTCTGGGGTCATATGCTAACCCCACTAATGCTTCCTATGGGAGTAGTATCTGTATACCTCCCATCAGAGCAAGCAGTTTTGAGCTAAATCATCAGCTCATTATCATGGTGCAGCAAAATTGTCAGTATTCCGGTCTTCCACAAGAAGAACCTATTGAGTTTCTGGCACAGTTCTTACAAATTGCTGACACAGTATGTGATAAGGACATGGATCAAGATGTCTACAGATTATTACTATTTTCATTTGACTGTGAAGAGCTTCAAACCTGTAAATGTTGGGCGCAGTGACAGTATGAAAAAGGACAAGGGTCCTATTCTGACGCTAGTGGGAACCGACAGATGATTAGCCGTGCGGTAGCTATACATGGTATTTTTCATCCGAGACGAGAAATTCGACAGTTGATTAGCCGTGCAGAGATCGTACCTGGTATTTTTCATCCGAGAGGATCATACAGCTTGCCATTGAAGGAAGCCATGCGTGTTTGGAGAAGAAGACAATAGGAAAGCAGAGATTCAGATGACAGAGCATCTCCGGAACCTCAGCCTGTTTCTCATTACTGAGTCACAAGTACCATTTATTTCATGTTATTTACGTTTCATAGATAAAAATCATTTTTATAATCTCCTGACTAAGATTTACAAAATAACCATAGCTTGCTTCAAGCCGACAATCTCCGTGGGATCGACCCTTACTCACGTAAGGTTTATTACTTGGACGACCCAATGCACTTGCTGGTTAGTTGTGCAGAATTGTGAAAAGTGTGAATCACGATTTCCCACACCAATCGCCTATCAGGTAAATCCCATTACTGCTTTTTAGATGGTTATACAGGTTATTTTCAAATTCATATAGCTCCTGAAGATCAAAAGAAGACTACTTTTACATGTCCCTTTGGAACGTATGCATGCAAAAGGATGCCTTTTTGGCTTATATAATGCACCGGCTACTTTCCAAAGATGCATGATGAGTATCTTTTCAGATCTTATTGAGAACTGTATGGAAGTTTTCATGGATGATTTTAGCGTATATGGTGATTCCTTTAGCCTTTGCTTGCATAGTTTAGCTAGAGTATTAGACAGGTGTGTTAGTTCAAACCTTGTATTGAATTTTGAAAAATATCATTTTATGGTAAGACAAGGGATTGTACTAGGATATGTTGTTTCTAATACTGGTATTTCTGTAGATCCAGCAAAGGTAGATGTCATTTCTAGTTTACCTTACCCCTTCTCCGTGAGGGAAGTCCGTTCGTTCCTTGGCCATGCAGGTTTCTACAGGAGATTCATTAAGGACTTCAATAAGGTAGTATTACCTTTATCCAGACTATTACAGAAAGATGTTGAGTTCGAGTTCAGTGAGGATTGCATGCAAGCATTTGATAAGCTGAAGATCACCCTGACTCAAGCTCCAATCGTGAGAGGACCAGATTGGAGCCAGCCATTTGAGATTATGTGTGATGCCTCCAACCATGCAGTAGGAGCGGCACTGGCTCAGTGCGAAGGTAAGGATCCTTTCGTAATTGCTTATGCGTCTAAGACCTTAGACGCTGCTCAGTCTAATTACACCACCACTGAAAAAGAGCTTCTGACTATTGTTTTTGCTCTGGATAAATTCCGAGCCTATCTACTTGGTACTAAGGTGGTAGTGTACTCAGACCATGCAGCTCTAAAATATTTATTAGCTAAAAAAGAATCCAAACCAATGTTGATACGTTGGATACTGTTGCTGCAAGAATTTAATTTAGAAATTAAGGATAGGAGTGGTAACCAGAATTTAGTGGCAGACCACTTGAGTCGCCTTGAGCACATTAAGGATGAATCCACTCCTATCAATGATACTTTTTCATCTGATAGCTTGCATGCAGTATCTGAAGTAGTTCCTTGGTATGCACCTGTAGCTAATTATCTAGTCAGCCATACTTTCCCTCCTAATTTTACTAAGCATCAATGGGACAAGCTGAAAAGTGAGTCTAAATATTATATATGGGATGATCCATACTTATGAAGGTGTGGTGCTGACCAGGTAATTAGAAGGTGCGTGCCCCAATCAGAATTCCAGTCCATTTTAGAGGCCTGCCACTCTTCTGAGAATGGAGGACATTTTGGCTCTCAAAGAACAGCTAAGAAAATTTTAGACTATGGATTCTGGTGGCCTACTCTTTTTCAAGATGCTGCTGCCTTTTGTAAATCTTGTTCTCCATGTCAAAGGTTTGGTAATATATCCAAGAGGGATGAGATGCCTCAATAGATTATGCTTTTCTGTGATATTTTTGATGTTCGGGGCATTGACTTCATGGGTCCATTTCCAAACTCTAGTGGTTACTTTTATATACTGTTAGCTGTAGATTATGTCTCTAAATGGGTGGAAGCGATTCCTACCCGTATTGATGATGCTAACACTATTGTTTCCTTTGTTAGAAACTATATTATCTGTCGCTTTGGATCACCACGAGCAATCGTGAGTGATCAAGGCACTCACTTTTGTAACAGGAGATTAGCAGGATTACTGAAGAAGCATGGGATTGTTCACAAGGTAGCAACAGCATACCATCCCCAGACCAATGGTCACGCAGAGGTATCTAATAGAGAAATAAAGCGTATTCTAGAGAAGATAGTAAAGTGGTGCACGAAATTCTGATCATCAATAATGGCGCCAAAGACTTGGAGCTCTTAAACGTAAATCACACTTTATCACAATTCCGCACAACTAACCAGCAAGTGCACTGGGTCGTCCAAGTAATACCTTACGTGAGTAAGGGTCGATCCCACGGAGACTATCGGCTTGAAGCAAGCTATGGTCACCTTGTAAATCTCAGTCAGGCGGATTCAAATGGTTATGGAGGATTGATAATTAAAAGATGAATAAAACATAAAATAAAGATAGAGATACTTATGTAATTCATTGGTAGGAATTTCAGATAAGCGTATGAAGATGCTTTGTTCCTCTTAAACCTCTGCTTTCCTATTGCCTTCATCCAATCATTCATACTCCCTTCCATGGCAAGCTTTATGTTGGGCATCACCGTTGTCAATGGCTACTTCCTGTCCTCTCAGTGAAAATGTTCTACGCATGCTGTCACCGCACGGCTAATCATCTGTCGGTTCTCGATCATGTTGGAATAGGATCCATTGATCCTTTTGCGTCTGTCACACGCCCAACACTCGCGAGTTTGAAGCTCGTCACAGTCATCCCTTCCCAGATCCTACCTGGAATACCACAGACAAGGTTTAGACTTTTCGGATCTCAAGAATGACGGCCAATAATTCTAGCCTATACCACGAAGGTTCCAATCTTAGATTAGAAACCTAAGAGATACGCATTCAAGCCATTGCTAGTAGAACAGAGGTGGTTGTCAGGCACATGTTCACAGATGAGAATGATGATAAGTGTCACGGATCATCATATTCATCAAGTTGAAGAACGAATGAATATCTTAGAGAAGAAGTAGGCGTGAATTGAATAGAAAAACAATAGTAATTGTATTAATTCATGAAGAACAGCAGAGCTCCACACCTTAATCTATGGTGTGTAGAAACTCCACCGTTGAAAATACATAAGAACAAGGTCTAGGCATGGCCGAATGGCCAGCCTCCCAAAGAGGGTTCAATCATCAAAACATGATCAAAAGATATATCAAAGTGTATAGCAAAAGGTACTATTTATAGAAAACTAGTAACCTAGGGTTACAGAAATAGGTAATTAATGCAGAAATCTTCTTCCGGGCCCACTTGGTGTGTGCTTGGGCTGAGCATTGAAGTTTTCATGTGTAGAGACTTTTCTTGGAGTTAAATGCCAACTTTTGTGCCAGTTTGGGCGTTTAACTCCAACTTTTGTGCCAGTTCTGACGTTTTGACGCCAGAATTCTTAAGCTGACTTAGAACGCTGGTTTGGGCCATCAAATCTTGAACAAAGTATAGACTATTATATATTGATGGAAAGCCCAGGATGTCTACTTTCTAACGCAATTGAAAGCGCGCCAATTGGGTTTCTGTAGCTCCAGAAAATCTACTTTGAATGCGGGGAGGTCAAAATCCAACAGCATCTGCAGTCCTTTTTCAGCCTCTGAATCAGATTTTTGCTCAGGTCCCCCAATTTCAGCCAGAAAATACCTGAAATCACAGAAAAATACACAAACTCATAGTAAAGTCTAGAAATGTGATTTTTATTTAAAAACTAATAAAAACATAATAAAAATTAACTAAAATATACTAAAAATATACTAAAAACAATGCCAAAAAGCGTATAAATTATCTGCTCATCACAACACCAAAATTAAATTGTTGCTTGTCCCCAAGCAACTGAAAATTAAATAGGATAAAAAGAAGAGAATATACAATGAATTCCAAAAATATCTATGAAGATCAGTATTAATTAGATGAGCGGGGCTTTTAGCTTTTTGCTTCTGAACAGTTTTGGCATCTCACTTTATCCTTTGAAGTTCAGAATGATTGGCTTCTATAGGAACTCAGAATCCAGATAGTGTTATTGATTCTCCTAGTTAAGTATGTTGATTCTTGAACACAGCTACTTTATGAGTCTTGGTCGTGACCCAAAGCATTTTATTTTCCAGTATTACCACCGGATACATAAATGCCACAGACACATAACTGGGTGAACCTTTTCAGATTGTGACTCAGCTTTGCTAGAGTCCCCAATTAGAGGTGTCCAGAGATCTGGAGGTGTTGATTTGCTCCCAATATTTTTGTGGAGGAAAATGCATCCCTTGAGGCATCTCAGAGATTTCATGGTGAGAAATTTCCTCATGTCCATGAGTGGGATCTCTTGTTTGCTCCATCCTTTTCTTAGTGATGGGCTTATCCTCATCAATGAGGATGTTTTCCTCTATGTCAATTCCAGCTGAATTGTAGAGGTGACAAATGATATGAAGGAAGGCTAACCTTGCCAAAGTAGAGGACTTGTTCACCACCTTGTAGAGTTCTTGGGATATAACTTCATGAACTTCTACTTCCTCCCTAATCATGATGATATGGATCATGATAGCCCGGTCTATAGTAACTTCAGACCGGTTGCTAGTGGGAATGATTGAGCGTTGGATGAACTCCAACCATCCCCTAGCCACGGGCTTGAGGTCATGCCTTCTTAGTTGAACTGGCTTCCCTCTTGAATCTCTCTTCCATTGAGCGCCCTCTTCACAGATGTCTATGAGGACTTGGTCCAACCTTTGATCAAAGTTGACCCTTCTAGTGTAGGGGTGTGCATCTCCTTGCATCATGGGCAAGTTGAATGCCAACCTTACATTCTCCGGACTAAAATCTAAGCATTTCCCCCGAACCATTCTAAGCCAATTCTTTGGGTCCGGGTTCACACTTTGATCATGGTTCTTGGTGATCCATGCATTGGCATAGAACTCTTGAACCATTAAGATTCCGACTTGTTGAATGGGGTTGGTGAGAACTTCCTAGCCTCTTCTTCGAATCTCATGTCGGATCTCCGGATATTCACCCTTTTTGAATTTGAAAGGGACCTCGGGGATCACCTTCTTCTTGGCCACAACTTCATAGAAGTGGTCTTGGTGCACCCTTGAGATGAATCTCTCCATCTCCCATGACTCGGAGGTGGAAGCTTTTGCCTTCCCTTTTCTCTTTCTAGAGGTTTCTCCGGTCTTAGGTGCCATAAATGGTTATGGAAAAACAAAAAGCAACGCTTTTACCACACCAAACTTAGAAGGTTTGCTCGTCCTCAAGAAAAAGAAGAAAGAAGAGAGTAGAAGAAGAAGAAATAGAGGAGATGGAGGGGGGTTAGTGTTTCGGCCAAGGGGGAGAGGTAGTGTGTATGTTGTGTGAAAATGAAGGAGTGAAGATGGGTTTATAGAGGAGTGAAGAGGGGGGTATGGTTTGGCCATTATGGGTGGGTTTGGGTGGGAAAGTGGTTTGAATTTGAATGGTGAGGTAGGTGGGGTTTTATGAAGGATGGATGTGAGTGGTAAAGAGAATGGTGGGATTTGATAGGTGAGGGGTTTTTGGGGAAGAGATATTGAGGTGATTGGTGAATGGGTGAAGAAGAGAGAGAGAGGTGGGGTAGGTGGGGATCCTGTGGGGTCCATAGATCCTGAGGTGTCAAGGATATCTCATCTCTGCACCAAGTGGCGTGCAAAAATGCCCCTTTCTGCCAATCCTAGCATTAAACGCCAGGCTACTGCCCATTTCTGACGTTTAATGCCAGCTTCTTGCCCATTCCTGGCGTTAAACGCCAGTCTGGTGCCTATTTCTGGCATTAAACGCCCATAATGGTGCCAAACTAGGCATTTAACGCCCATTCTGCTACCCTTACTGGCGTTTAAACGCCAGTAAGTTTCTCCTCCAGGGTGTTCTATTTTTAATACTGTTTTTCCTTCTATTTTTGCTTTTTCAATTATTTTTTGTGACTTCACATGATCATCAACCTACAGAAAACATAAAATAACAAAAGAAAATAGAAATTTAACATAGATAATTAAAGATTGGGTTACCTCCAAACAAGCGCTTCTTTAATGTCAATAGCTTGACAGTGGGCTCTCATGGAACCTCACAGATGTTTAGAGCAATGTTGGAACCTCCCAACACCAAACTTTAGAGTTTGAATGTGGGGGTTCAACACCAAACTTAGAGTTTGACTGTGGGGGCTCTGTTTGTCTCTGTATTGAGAGAAGCTCTTCATGTTTTCCATGGTTACAGAGGGATATCCTTGAGCTTTAAACACAAGAGAGTCTTTATTCACTTGAATGATCAATTCTCCTCTGTCAACATCAATTACAGCTTTTGTTGTGGCTAGGAAGGGTGTGCTCAGGATGATGGATTCATCCATACACTTCCCAGTCTCTAGGATTATGAAATCAGTAGGGATGTAGTGGCCTTCAACCTTTACCAAGACATCCTCTACAAGTCCATAAGCCTGTTTCTTTGAATTGTCTGTCATCTCCAGTGAGATTCTTGCAGCTTGTACCTCAATGATCCCTAGCTTCTCCATTACAGAGAGAGGCATGAGGTTTATGCTTGACCCTAGGTCACACAGAGCCTTCTCAAAGGTCATGGTGCCTATGGTACAAGGTATTGAGAACTTTCCAGGATCTTGTCTCTTCAGAGGTAATTTCTGCCTAGTCAAGTCATCCAGTTCTTTAGTGAGCAATGGAGGTTCATTCTCCCAAGTCTCATTACCAAATAACTTGGCGTTTAGCTTCATGATTGCTCCAAAGTACTTAGCAACTTGCTCTTTAGTAACATCTTCATCCTCTTCAGAGGAAGAATACTCATCAGAGCTCATGAATGGCAGGAGTAAATTCAATGGAATCTCTATGGCCTCAGTGTGAGCCTCAGATTCCCATGGTTCCTCATTAGGGAACTCCTTGGAGGCCAGTGGACATCCATTGAGGTCTTCCTCAGTAGAAATCACTGCCTCTTCCTCATCTCCAGGTTCGGCCATGTGAGACGTCTTTATGGCCTTGCATTCTCTCTTTGGATTCTCTTCTGTGTTGCTTGTGAGAGTACTAGGAGAGAGTTCAGTAATTTTCTTACTCAGCTGACCCACTTGTTCCTCTAAATTTCTAATGGAGGACCTTGTTTCAGTCATGAAACTTTGAGTGGTTTTGATTAGATCAGAGACTATAGTTGTTAAGTCAGAGTGGCTCTGCTTAGAATTCTCTGTCTGTTGCTGAGAAGATGATGGAAAAGGCATGCTATTGCTAAACCTGTTTCTTCCACCATTACTGTTGTTGAAGCCTTATTGAGGTCTCTGTTGATCCTTCCATGAAATGTTTGGATGATTTTTCCATGAAGGATTATAGGTGTTTCCATAGGGTTCTCCCATGTAATTCACCTCTTCCATTGCTGGGTTTTCAGGGTCATAAGCTTCTTCTTCAGATGAAGCTTCCTTAGTACCGCCTGTTGCTGCTTGCATTCCAGACAGACTCTGAGAAATTATATTGACTTGTTGGGTCAATATTTTATTCTGAGCCAATATGGCATTCAGAGTATCAATCTCAAGAACTCCTTTCTTCTGACTTGCCCCATTATTCACAGGATTCCTTTCAGAAGTGTACATGAATTGGTTATTTGCAACCATCTCAATGAGTTCCTGAGCTTCTGTAGGCGTCTTCTTCAGATGAAGAGATCCTCCAGCAGAGCTGTCCAATGACATCTTGGACAGTTCAGACAGACCATCATAGAAGATACATATGATGCTCCATTCAGAAAGCATGTCAGAAGGACACCTTCTGATCAATTGCTTGTATCTTTCCCAAGCTTCATAGAGGGATTCACCTTCCTTCTGCCTAAAGGTTTGGACTTCCACTCTAAGCTTACTCAATTTTTGAGGTGGAAAGAACTTTGCCAAGAAGGCATTAACTAGCTTTTTCCAAGAGTTCAAGCTTTTTTTAGGTTGTGAGTCCAACCATGTCCTAGCTCTATCGCTTACAGAAAAAGGGAAGAGTATAAGTCTGTAGACCTCAGGATCAACCCCATTGGTCTTGACAGTGTCACAGATTTGCGAGAATTCAGCTAAGAACTGATGAGGATCTTCCAATGGAAGTCCATGAAACTTGCAATTCTGTTGCATTAGAGAAACTAATTGAGGCTTAAGCTCAAAGTTGTTTGCTCCAATGGCAGGGATTGAGATGCTTCTCCCATAGAAGTCAGGAGTAGGTGCAGTAAAGTCACCAAGCACCTTCCTTGCATTGTTGGCATTGTTGTTGTTTTCGGCTGCCATGTCTTCTTCTTGTTTGAAAAGCTCTGTTAGGTCCTCTATAGAGAGTTGTACTTTAGCTTCTCTTAGCTTTCACTTCAAGGTCCTTTCAGGTTCAGGATCAGCCTCAACAAGAATGCTTTTGTCCTTGCTCCTGCTCATATGAAAGAGAAGAGAACAAGAAAGTATGGAATCCTCTATGTTACAGTATAGAGATTCCTTGAAGTGTCAGAGGAAAAGAAGAATAGAAGGAGAAGGTAAAAAGAGAAGAATTCGAACTTATCAAGAGGGATAGAGTTCGAATTGTTGATAGTGGAGGAGTGTTAGTCCTTAAATAGAAGGATGTGAGAAGAGGGGAAGAATTTTCGAAATTAAAGTAAAATATTTTGAAATAATTAAAAGAAATTTTGAAAATTTGATTGATGATTTTCGAAAATTAATATTGGGAAAGAAATAAAGTGATTTTTGAAAAAGATTTTGAAATTAGAAATAAAAAAGATACGATTGAAAATTAATTTTTGAAAAAGATGTGATTGAAAAGATATGATTAAGGAGATATGATTGAGAATCAAATTTAAAAGAAGAAAGTTTTTAAAATTAAAGTTGATTACTTGACTAACAAGAAATTAAAAGATATGATTCTAGAATTAAAATTTTTGATCCTTTCTTAATAGGCAAGTAATAACTTGAAAATTTTGAATTGAATCACTAATTGTAGCAAGGATTTTCGAAAATAATGATAATTAAAAAAATGGAAAGAAATTGATTTTGAAAGGATATGATTGAAAAGATATGATTTGAAAAAGAATTGATTTTGAAAAATTATGAAAATTTGGAAAAGATTTGAATTAAAAACAAAATCTTCCCTCTAGTGTCCTCCTGGCGTTAAACGCCCAGAATGGCATCCATTCTGGCGTTTAACACCCAAAATTCTACCTTTTTGGGCGTTTAACACCCAGCCAGGTACCCTGACTGGCGTTTAAACGCCAGTTTTCCTTCTTCACTGGGCGTTTTGAATGCCCAGCTTTTTCTATGTAATTCCTCTGCTGCATGTTCTGAATCTTCAATTCTCTGTATTATTGACTTGAAAAGACATAATTTTAAAAAAATTTTGAATTTTTAATGATGAGAAACAACAAAATAAAACTAATCATGTAAAACTAAGATCAAATAAATAATGCATGCAAGACACCACACTTGGAAATTTTCATAGTAGAGACACTAACAAATTTAGAATACATATGAAAAACAACAAAACACACAAAACAAGAGAATTTAAAGATCAGAGCAAGAAAATCATCAAGAACAACTTGAAGATTAATGAAGAACACAATGCATATATTCGAAAAATGCAAGAAGAATAAAGACATGCAATTGACACCAAACTTAAGATTAGACCCTAGACTCAAACAAGAAACAAAAAATATTTTTTATTTTAAGATTTTATAACTTTTTTTTGTAATTTTTCGAAAATTATATGGAAAAGAAAATAAAGGGATTCAAAATTTTTAATAAGAATTCCCGGAATCATTGCAATGTTAGTCTAAGACTCCGGTCCAGGAATTAGACATGGCTTACTAGCCAGCCAAGCTTTCAGTGAAAGCTCCGGTCCAAAACACTAGACATGGCCAATGGCCAGGCAAGCTTTAGCAGATCATTGCTCTCAACAGCAAGATTGATAGAAATCAACAAGCTCTTGTGATGATAAGTTGAAACCTCGGTCCAAAAGATTAGACATGGCTTCACAGCCAGCCAAACTTCAACAAATCATCATGAAACTCTAGAATTCATTCTTAGAAACTCTGAAGAACAAAATAGAAAAAAAATTTTGTATTTATTTTTTTTTTAATTTTTTTGAAAATAAAAAGTAAAATTACCTAATCTAAGCAACAAGATGAACCGTCAGTTGTCCAAACTCGAACAATCCCCGGCAACAGCGCCAAAAACTTGGTGCACGAAATTGTGATCATCAACAATGGTGCCAAAGACTTGGAGCCCTTAAACGTGAATCACACTTTATCACAATTCCGCACAACTAACCAGCAAGTGCACTGGGTCGTCCAAGTAATACCTTACGTGAGTAAGGGTCGATCCCACGGAGACTATCGGCTTGAAGCAAGCTATGGTCACCTTGTAAATCTCAGTCAGGTGGATTCAAATGGTTATGGAGGATTGATAATTAAAATATGAATAAAACATAAGATAAAGATAGAGATACTTATGTAATTCATTGGTAGGAATTTCAGATAAGCGTATGAAGATGTTTTGTTCCTCTTAAACCTCTGCTTTCCTATTGCCTTCATCCAATCATTCATACTCCCTTCCATGGCAAGCTTTATGTTGGGCATCACCGTTTTCAATGGCTACTTCCCGTCCTCTCAGTGAAAATGTTCTACGCACGCTGTCACCGCACGGCTAATCATCTGTCGGTTCTCGATCATGTTGGAATAGGATCCATTGATCCTTTTGCGTCTGTCAAACGCCCAACACTCGCGAGTTTGAAGATCGTCACAGTCATCCCTTCCCAGATCCTACTCGAAATACCACAGACAAGGTTTAGACTTTTCGGATCTCAAGAATGACCGCCAATAATTCTAGCCTATACCACGAAGGTTCCAATCTTAGATTAGAAACCCAAGAGATACGCATTCAAGCCATTGCTAGTAGAACAGAGGTGGTCGTCAGGCACATGTTCATAGATGAGAACGATGATGAGTGTCACAGATCATCACATTCATCAAGTTGAAGAACGAATGAATATCTTAGAGAAGAAGTAGGCGTGAATTGAATAGAAAAACAATAGTAATTGTATTAATTCATGAAGAACAGCAGAGCTCCACACCTTAATCTATGGTGTGTAGAAACTCCACCGTTGAAAATACATAAGAACAAGGTCTAGGCATGGCCGAATGGCCAACCTCCCAAAGAGGGTTCAATCATCAAAACATGATCAAAAGATATATCAAAGTGTATAGCAAAAGGTCCTATTTATAGAAAACTAGTAGCCTAGGGTTACAGAAATAGGTAATTAATGCAGAAATCTTCTTTCGGGCCCACTTGATGTGTGCTTGGGCTGAGCATTGAAGTTTCCATGTGTAGAGACTTTTCTTGGAGTTAAACGCCAGCTTTTGTGCCAGTTTGGGCGTTTAACTCCAGCTTTTGTGCCAGTTCTGGCGTTTTGACGCCAGAATTCTTAAGCTGACTTGGAACGCCGGTTTGGGCCATCAAATCTTGAATAAAGTATAAACTATTATATATTGCTGAAAAGCCCAGGATGTCTATTTTCCAACGCAATTAAGAGCGCGCCAATTGGGCTTTTGTAGCTCTTGAAAATCTACTTCGAGTGCAGGGAGGTCAGAATCCAACAGCATCTGCAGTCCTTTTTCAGCCTCTGAATCAGATTTTTGCTCAGGTCCCTCAATTTCAGCCAGAAAATACCTGAAATCACAGAAAAATATACAAACTCATAGTAAAGTCCAGAAATGTGATTTTTATTTAAAAACTAATAAAAACATAATAAAAATTAACTAAAATATACTAAAAACATACTAAAAACAATGCCAAAAAGCGTATAAATTATCCGCTCATCATAAAGCCTCATAGGAAGGACTGGAGTGCCAGGCTACAAGATGCGCTTTGGGCATATCGGACAACATACAAGGCACCCATTGGGATGAGCCCCTTCCGCTTAGTGTACGGAAAAGCTTGCCACCTCCCAGTAGAGGTGGAACACAAGGCTTTCTGGGCTGTGAGGGAGTGCAACATGAATTTCGAACAAGCTGGTGCTGAAAGGAAGCTGCAACTGGCAGAACTGGAGACCCTTCGACTCGAAGCATATGACAAATCCAGATTATACAAAGAGAAGATGAAAGTTGTGCATGACAAGCATATCAAGAGAAGAGAGTTCAGACCAGGAAATCTGGTTCTCCTTTACAACTCCAGGTTGAGACTCATGCTAGGAAATCTGAGATCCAAATGGGAAGGTCCCTACAGAGTGGAGAAAGCAGAGCCATATGGAGTCTTCCACCTGCGTCTTCCTTCAAGTTACAATTGAATCAAGGTCAATGGACATCGCTTAAAGCATTATCATGGTGAGAAGATGAAGGAACACAAAGAGTTAGAGGTCTTCCTCTTGGAAGACCCACCAACAGAAGCAGAATGAGCCTGAAGACCGTCCAACTTAAGGACGTAAAAGCAAAGTGCTAGGTGGGAGACAACCCACCATGGTATGATCTTCTGTTTCAGTCTTAGTTTTGTTTTATTTTATTCTACATTATTTTTCTTAATGACTCTTCTCATAATCTCTGCATATAGTCTGCATTTGCATTTGCATTCTGCATTAAAAAAAATACACGCGACGCGCGAGCGTCGCTGACGCGTCCGTGTCATGTGTGCATACGAAGCAAAGAAGAAAAGAAACAGAGAGTTACGCGGGAGCATGGCTGGAGGCGTGCCTTAGGCACAAACACACCCACGCGAACGCGTCCTTGACACGTCCATGTCGCTTGCGAAATCAGCCCTCCACGCGTGCGCGTTACTCACGCGCACGCGTGACCCTGAAAAATCGACGTAAAAGGGTGTATGGCCAGAAAGTCATGATGGTGTGGGGCTGGAATTGTGCTGGAAGCACAGGCCCTATCACGCGTACGCGACCCTCACACGTGCGCGTCGTTTTCCAAATCAGGCCATTCACGCGTGTGCGTCCCTCACGCGCACGCGTCACCCTAAATTTTGGCAATGTGCGTATTAAAACAGAGAGTTGTGCGTACGCGAGGCTGCTCTCGCGCCAATAGCACAATTCAGGTCACGCGTTCGCGTCCTTGATGCGTCCGCGTCACTTGAAAATATCACAACCCCGCGAACGTGTGATACACGCGTCCGCGTCGCCTGTGCCGCACAGTTTATCCAGATCAGCGCCAGAATTCCTCTCTTTTCTTCCCTAATCCTAATTCTTCTTCCTCCTTCTTATTTCTTTCTTCTTCCTTCTTTCTTCTTTATTCTTTCTTACTTTCTACTACTTTCTTCCCCCTTATTCATCTTCTTCATCAAGGTTTTCTTTTTTTTCTCTTCCACTTTTACTCTTCAATTATTATTTTAATTTATGTTTTCCTCTTCTTTTTTCTTTTAATTTCATTATCTATGTTTTCTTAGTCTTTCTTTTTCTTTTTACATTCTTTTAATTGGTGTTAGAAATTTAATTGGGTGATTGTTTTCTTCTATATTTTGCTTGTGGATTAGTAAGGAGTTGTTTGACAATTCTCAGTAATTATTTTAGGGTTTTTTGCATGTTCGAAACTAATACTTTCAATAACATATTTACCATGCATGCTAAGTGTTTGTGAAAAAGCCCGTATGGAATTGTGCATTTTTTTTAAATTATTCTATTCTTCTACTCTATTGCCTGTTTTTCACAAAACCCCTTTCAATATTTTATTGATTGAATATAATTGTCAATACAAATAAATTGTTAGTTTGAAACACTTGATAATCAAATTGGGCAATTAATCCTTGATTTATGCTACTCATGCCTTTGCCAGCATGCCAATAAACATCTTGCATCTACTTGCCATTATATGCACTTGCTATATTTCCATTGATGAATTTTTCACATGTAGTCGCGACCATGTGTTAATGACATCCTTCTTTACCGTGCAATGATTATCACTTGTACCATCCTCTTCCTTGCTCTAACCCTTAGATTTAAATGTTACTTTCTTTTTCCCTTTTTAGGATGGCCACTAAGAAAGGTAAAGAGAAAGCTACTCCCAAACCACCGGCAAGGAAAGGAACAAAAAGAGCACTAGCTGCGGAGCCATCTTCAACAGCAGTAAAGCCCTCAACAAAGCGAGTCAAGAGGATCATCAAGGTCGATGAAAAAGAGAAAGCCTTTCCAGCAAAGGACACTGCGCGATTCCCTAACCGCTACTGTGAGCAGATGTTCCACATCCTGGCTGAGAGAAACTATAACAATGAGTACCTACTCATCCTCCCAACCCACATTGTTGAATTTGTTGAGCCCCGAATTGAATGAAGAAAATGGCGATTCTTACGAAGACAGCCACGACAGGTCAATCTTTCATGGGTAGTTGAATTCTACTCCAATTTTCGCATGCCAACACTGCAGTCTGTCTTTGTCCGTCAAAAGCAAGTCCCCATAACTGAAGAGGCCATTCAGCAAGCTTTAGATCTTCCCCCTTCTCCAGAAGGATTGGACGCATTCTAAGAAGCCTCCTTCTAACGCCAGACATACCAATTTGACTGGGACGCCGTTCTCAGAGTTATAGCACAACCTAGCAGCAGATGGATCTATGGATACCATCGATCCCGACCTAAGGGCATATTGGCTTCAGCACTCACCTTGGAGGCTCAAGTATGGGCACAGATCATGTCCCATTACGTCTTTCCAAGCACTCACGAGTCCTCCTTCACTGCAGATATGGCTATTCTCCTCTGGTGTATCCTTACAAACCAACCTCTCAATTTACTAAGACACCTTCGGCATCCTATGGGACACATACAAATTGCGGACAACCTACCTTTTCCCGCCTTGGTTTCAGATCTAGTCTCAGTAGTCGGAGTCTCCTATAGAGTTGGGGACACCAAGGTCATGATTCCACGGGATGATCAGTACGTCCCTAACGGGAAGTATATCAGACCTCCAGCAGCCACTATCAACCGAAGCACAGAACCAGCGGAAGATATCCCTCCTCCTTCCACATCACAAGAACCTTCAACAAATCAGCTACTCCTTCAGATACTTGAGAGGTTAGACCGGCTTGACCGGCAGGGAAAACGAAGAGAGCGCCGTAACAAGCGCCGATTTACATACCTCAAGGAGCTGCTTGTTGGCAACCACCCACCTGAAGAAGACCCAGACACCCCGGACTCCACTTCATTTACCAGCATAGGGAGCCATGACGGTCTCGATTGTGGAAATGCTGTTACCAGCCCCCCTTTGTTCCTGACTGATGGCACCGAGGACGGTGCCAAGCTTTAAGTGTGGGGAGATCGGTCAGTACCTGACTTCCAGAGGTAATTTCTCTTTCTTAACACTAATAAATTAGTTATTTTTCTTTTGTTTAGGATAGGATAGATTGCATAGTAATAGGTATTTGCATGCATGTTCTATTTGGTTGAAAAATAATAAGTTTCTTTTTAAGACTATTTTGAAAAATTTCACTAATTTAAATCAAAACTTTTGTGTTAAAACTTATTTGAAGATTGTAAATTGGAATATAGTTTAAAGCTAGAACACACAACCTGTGAGATTTGAGCTTAATTACATGGTTACATTATTTAACCATAATATTTTATTCTTGTGTGTTTTTCTTCTCTATGATTGTAATCTATATTTTGTTCCAGTCTATATGTCCAATGTTTAATGTGTTATATGCATGCATATGATTGAGGCCATTATTTGATTATTAACTCACTTATCCCAAATAGCCTACCCTTTCAATTATCTTTGTTAGCCACTTTGAGCCTTTTAATCCCATTTGTTCTATATTTTACCACATCACTAGCCTTAAGCAGAAAAACAATTAAATACCCCAAATTGAATCTTTGGTTAGCTTAAAATAGAGATTGTGTTTCAATTAAGTGTGAGAAAATTGTGGGAACATGGGTTAATAGGGAATGTATCATGATAAAAATATTGGAAATTTGGGTACCTACTCATGTAAGACTAGAAAAAAATTTAAAATCCATGTGCATTGATAAGTTATGTTTAATTTTCTCTATTCAAAAAAAAAAATATATATATATATATATTTCCATTTTTCTCTCATCAAATTCGAAAATTTGGATTGACTTTTTCAAAAATTTTAAAAATCAAGTTGTTTCTTATGAGTCAAATCAAATTTTCAATTTGAAAATCTCATCTTTTTCAAAATCTTTTTCAAAAATCAAAT
>NC_029792.2:32927718-32942661 GCF_000816755.2 Arachis ipaensis
ATTGGGAATTTGGGTACCTACTCATGTGAAACTAGAAAAAAATTATAAATCCATGTGCATTAATAAAATTTATGTTTACTTTTACTTAAAAAAAATCCAAAAATATTCAAATAATTAAATTAATGAATAAGGGGACAAAATTACCCCAATGTTAAGATCAATGCATATCTGATAAAATTAAAGAAAAGTTGATGCATGAGTATGTAATGCAAAAGTGGAAATTTTGGGTAGCTAGGCATGAATTTAAAAGTATATAGAGTATGTATAGGTGAAAGCTTAGGTTGATCAAGGATTCAATGTATAGCTCACTTAGCCATATATATACCCTCACCTTTACCTTGGCCCCATTACAACCTTGAAAAGACCTCATGATGTTCGCATTGGTACATTAAATACTTGTTGATTGGTTAGGTGAAGAACAAAGTTTAGAAAGCATGACTAGGGAAGAGTAGAGTGATTACCCTATACACTTGAGTGATTAGAGTGCACATATACTATCAGTGAGGGTTCAATGCTTGATTCTATGTTCCCTGCTTTCATGAGTTGTCTTCTTACAAGTTTACTTGTTTTTACTGTGTGATTTTAATTAGTGATATTTGATTTATATTTGTCTTAAAGAACTTATTTACTTTTAACCAAGTAGGCAAAATCATTTTAGCATATAGTTGCATTCATAGGTTACATTGCATTGCATGAGTCTTACTTTCCTTTATTTAGTCTTTTAATCTCCTTGAGATAAGCATGAGGACATGCTAATGTTTAAGTGTGGGGAGGTTGATAAACCACTATTTTATGGTTTATCTTGTGTTTAATTGAGTGGTTTTTATCAAGTCTTTACCCACTTATTCATATGATTTGCATGATTTTACAATCCCTTCCTAGTTTTGTTCTATGGTTGAAAACTTGCTTCCTAGAGATCTTTAATTTGTATATTTTAATTCTCCTTTATACCATTCGATGACGTGATCCGTGTGTTAAGTGTTTCAGGCTTTATAGGGCAGGAATGGCTTAGAGAATGGAAAGGAAGCTTGCAAAAATGGAAGGAACACAAGAAACCAAGGAGATAACCAGCGAGCACCGACGCGCACACATTTCTCACGCGAGCGCGCGATATGGAGAAATTTGCAGCGACGCGTGCGCGTGCCTGATGCGTACGCGTGGATTGGAGTTCTGCAAGATGACGCGTGCGCGTGCTTGACGCGTACGCGTGACAAGGAAATTTGCCAAATGACGCGCACGCGTGACTGACGCGTACGCGTGACATGCGCGATATGCAGAAATAACAGAAAATACTGGAGGCAATTTCAGGCCGAGTTTTGACCCAGTTTTCGGCCCAGAAACACAGACTAGAGCCAGGAAACATGCAGAGACTCAACACACATTCTCATTAGCATAGTTTTAGTTTTTAGATCTGAATCTAGAGAGAAAATTACTCTTCCTCTAGGTTTTCTTTACTTTCATAATTTCATAGTTTATTGCTTTTGCTTTGGATATTGAAGAGTCATCACCTCCGTTGAAGATACTATTCTAGTTTGTTTCCTTACTCTTTTATTTATTCCATATTCTTAATTCTTGTTTAGAGTTACAATTGGATTATTTTCATGGATTGTTAATGCAAAGGATTACTTTTACTTTTTAATTAAATTGCAGTTATTGTCTATCATGTCTTTCTTTTATTCCTTATTTAATTCTATGCAGGTAATTCTCATGTCAATGGAGTAGATTCCCAACTTGACATGGGGGTTGATTAAAAGGAGACACTTGAGTTGGAATGCTCAAGTGATTAGTTAAATTGGAAGTTGTTGGCTAATTCTGTATTTACTAACGCTAGACCTTCCCAAGGGAGAGGACTAGGATTTGCAAATAAGAGTTAGCTCAATCACTTGACTTTCCTTTATTTAGTAAGGGTTAACTAAGTGAAAATAACAACCTCTTTATACTACACTTGAGAGAATTCCAACAAGGATAGAACTTCCGATTAATCATTCCCCCAATCAAGGCTTTTTAATTTGAATATATAAATCTCTTTTAATTTTCATTGCTTTAATTTATAATTATTTATTTACTCATTGCCCAAACTCAAAATTACCCAGAAAACTCCTGATTAATAACTTAGCACCCTTTCTAGCAACTCGTTGGGAGACGACCTGGGACTCATACTCCCAGTATTTTTATTCTAAACTTTTGTGACAACCTTTCTAAATTGATGAGGCGGATTTTTGCTGATTAAGAGCTATACTCGGAACGTTGTTCTTATATTATAATTTCTTAATTGGTCAAACTTACGCCACGCATCACAGTGTCATAACAATATGAGTCACTTTGTGGCTCTGGGAAATAGTTCATTTCACTTGATTGTTCATACTCCCTCATTCCTTGTTGATATTCCCAGTCACCATGAGGATAATGACCTAAATCATCTTGTGGTGGTGGGCAAGATCTCATGAAATTGTCTTGATCATTTTCTGAAGCATATCCCCATTGATTGGGTTGCTCAGAATCTGTTAATTCTTGGTGATACTCCCAGCCATCATTAGGATACTGATATGAATTATTTTGTGGTGGGTAATATCCCATGAATTTGTCTTGTTCATCTTGTGGCTCTGAAGCATATCTCCATTGATTGGAGTGCTCAGAATCTGTGATTTCTTGGTGATACTCCCAGCCACCATTAGTATAGTCAATTGGTGATGGTGGGTAATATGCCATAAAATTTGTTTGATCACAAGATGATTTGAACTCCATTTGAATTTTGTAAAACACAGTCACCAATGAAAATTGAATTCATGTCACAGAGAAGAATTTCTTAGTGAGGCAATAACTCAAACACCTTGGTATCAGTAGAAACAAAAAATAAAAAAAAACAAAGAAAAATGCTTAATCTAGACTTCTCACCCACTTAATCATTGTCGATCTATATCAATCCCCGGCAACGGTGCCAAAAACTTGATGAGAGAAAAATGATTCCACACAAACTCATCGGCAAGTGTACCGGATCGCATCAAGTAGTAATAACTCACAGGAGTGAGGTCGATCCCACAGGGATTGATGGATCAAGCAACTTTAGTGAGGTGATTAGTCTAGTCAAGCTAACAGTGGTGAATTGGGTGAAATTGTGTTGACAGAATGTAAATCGCAGAAGGTATAAAGTGCAGAAGGTAAATTGGCAGAAACTTAAAGAGCAAGAAACAGAAATTGCAGCAAATGTAAAGGGACTTGGGTGCAGGAAAATTAAAGAAAGCAGTAGATCAAGTAATTGAAAAGAACTTGAGAACAAATAACAGGAAATTTAAATTGTAGGAAAATTAAATCAGGATGAATCATTAACAGAATTATTAATTTGCAGAAAAATAAAAGTGCAGAAAATTGAGATTTTCAATGAAAGTAAACTGAATTCAGTACAATTGAAATGTAAAAGTGCAGGAAGAAAAAGTGTATCAACTATCCTAAGCTCTCTGAAGTCTCTAATCCTCCAAGAGAGTTCTGGAGTCTCTAATCCTCCAGCCTGAGCCTCTACTCTACTCCTACTCCTACTGTGCGTGTCCCTTGTGAAATGAAACTGATGCCTTTATATAGGCTTTACAGAATGAAAATGAAATTGAAATTGAAAACAAATTACAATTTAAATGAAATTCCTATTCTAACTGTTTCTTGTGTCTTTGAGTGATGGCAATGGGCTCTGCTTGCTTTGGTGTGTCAATGGGCTTGGAATCAAATTTAATTGAGCAGAAATTCACTTCAAGGAGAGCGTAGCGTTCATTAAGTGAGCAGAACGCTTTTGAACCCACGTGTACGCGTCCTCTGCGCGTGCGTGTCCTTTTCGCGTTTTGGGCCCTCCACGCATACGCGTTCCTCACGCTTACGCGTACTTTGGCAATCTAGCACATCAACGCGTACGCGTCACCCACGCGTTCGCGTCCCTTGAAGCGTTCACCAAAAGAGTGTAGCGTTCTTCAATTGAGCGCTACCCCACGCGTACGGGTCGCCTACGCGTCCGCGTGGGTCTTCAAACATGCTACTGCCACGCTGCCGCTCAACTCACGCTTGCGTGTCCTTCTTCAGGTAAGTCACATCCACGCGTACGCGTCATGCACGCGTACGCGTCGATGGCTGAACTCCCATTCCCATTTTAGATTTTGCTCGAAAATGCTCACTTATGCAACGTAGCACTTTATTTCCAAATGAGCACCAACCACTTCCACGCATACGCGTCATGCACGCGTACGCGTGGGTCTTCATAAATCCTTGCCCCACGCATCAGCGTCTTGTACGCGTGCGCGTCGTGACATTTTCGCGCCAAGAGCGCTCCTTGTTTAAATCATGGGCCACGCTTTTAAAAGCATGGCCTAAGGCTCCAGAGCGTCCCAAAACTCCAAAATGTGCCCCAGAATTTCTCTTTTCTCCTTTTTAGCTTATTTTGTGCTTTTTTACTTTTTTTTCCACTTATTTCCTACAAAGTTTATAGAATCAAAAGATCAAAGCAATATACTATTTAAGCACAAACAATAATTAAGCATTAATCATCAATTTCTTGTATGAAAAAGCATAAAAAACATGACATGATGACATGTCATCACAACCCTATACACTTGAGTGACTACAGCGGATACACATCCAATGAGGGTTCGATTGCTCAATTACATGTTTCCACTAATGATCATATTTCTTGCAAGTTTGTAAAATTCTTTTCAATAATTTAATTCAATTGTGGATTTGATTAGGTTGTTAATACCTTTAGCCCTTGTACTTGTATATGTATTCTTGGAAATTGATTTATTTTGACTAAGTAGTTGCATGCGTTTAGTTGCATTCATATAGATAGGAGCATATAGTTTATTTGCATTGAATAAATGTTCATACCCATTTTCTTGTCTTCCTTGGTTAAGCATGAGGACATGCTTAGTTTAAGTATAGAGAGGTTTGATAAACCCCAATTTTGTGGTTTATCCTGTGCTTATTTTAGGGGATTTTATCACTTTTTCCCACATGTATTCAATGAAATAGCATGGTTTTGTAATTCTTCCTTAATTTGTGCTTAATTGTAAAACATGCTTTTTAGGCCCCTAAATTGGTGATTTTAATTCACTTTAATTCCATTCGATGCCTTGATGTGGTTGTTGAGTGATTTCAGGTTTATAAGGCAAATATTGGATAGAAGAAATGAAGAGGAAAGCATGCAAGTGGAGAATTCATGAAAAAATGAGCAAAATGGAGAATTGAGGGCCACGCACACGCGTCATGCACGCGTACGCGTGCATTGAAGATTCACAAGCCACGCGCACGCGTCAAGCATGCGTACGCGTGAGTAGAGATTTTTCCAGCGACATGCATGCATCAAGCACGCGTACGCGTGACGTTCGGCACGTGACCCACTTAAAGTAAAATCGCTGGGGGTGATTTCTGAGCTGCCCAAGCCCAATTCCAACTCATTTCTGAGGGTATTTGATGCAGAATTGAAGATTGAGCAAAGGGGGGAGCACTTAGTTAGTCATGATGAGCCTTTAGTTAATTTTCTAGAGAGAGAAGCTCCGTCTTCTCTCAAGAATTAGGTTAGGATTAGGTTAATTTCTCTTAGATCTAGGTCCAATTTCATGTTTTCATCTTGTTTTCTTTATGAATTCTTGCTTCTACACCTTCATTCCCTTAGTTTGTGATGTTAATTTTACTTTTATGCCTCTTTTATGTTCATGCACTCATATTGGATTTGGATCTCTTTTAATGAAATTTGATGTTGATGTTCTTTTTTTATTGATTTGAGTTGTGATCTTACTTTCCTTGAAATTGGTAGTTGGTAGGTTTATATTTCTTGCTCATGATGGTTATGAATCTTGTTAATTCTTGCATTTTGTGATGTTTACTTTTATTGTACACTAGATGTTTGATAGAATGTTTCCTCTAGTTTTTGAGTAGTTTTCTTGATTTTTGGCCTAGGCTAAGGGAATTGAGTAATCTTGAGTCATTGGGTCTCATTGAATTGGTGATTTGAGAACCCTTAGTGGTCAATTTGATAACCATTGACTCTAAGTTAATTAGTAGCTAGGTTAGGACTTATGGATTGATGTTGATCAAGCCATTTGACGTACTTCGAGCCTAGGAGTAGATATTACGTACTTAAGACTTTTGTAAGTAGACTTAATGAGCTTGGTTCCTCATAATTGTCAATACATAGTTTGTAGACAAGGATGGTGATCTCAATTACCTATGTCTAGCCAAGAGTTCTTTACCTTGCCTTTATTAATTCTTGATTTATTCTTCTTATCATTTAAATTCTTGCCCATTTAATTTCTTGCCCTTTTATCAACCAAACCCCTTGTTCCTTCATAGCTAATAATTCATCACTACATTGCAATTCCTTATGAGACGACCCGAGATTTTAATACTTCGGTTAATTCTTGTCGGGGGTTTGTACTTATGACAAAACCAAATTTTTTATTTGCGTATTGTTAATTATTTGGGATCTATGCTATCACCGAGAATTATTTTGTGTGAAATTCCTAACCACATGACACAATTTCTTCACTATTACTGGACCAGTGTTTTAAAAATGGAGAATGCATGCTGTGTTAAAGTATGTGTGGCTGGGATTCAAGATTATTATTATGAAGAAATATATATATAGCTGAATATATATATATATATATATATATATTGCATTTCTAATAATAATTTTGATTTCATTGGTTTGGTTTTAAGCATATGTAAAGTTGGAGTGTTGTTACATTTCTAAATTTTTCACATTAATGGAATTCACTGCTTCTCATTCTACTGTCTTCTATTCCTTCTATTCTTCTCTTTAATTAGGCAGATCATATAAAATTATGTAGTAGAATAGTAGATTTGTTACTCCTACTAAAACGTGGCCATATCCCACAAACTTGGCACGCTACTAAAAGCGTGGCCATTGTTTCAATTATCGGCACGCTTAAAAAGTGTAGCCATATCTTCCCCTATCGGCACGGTTTTAAAGAGTGCCCAAAGCATACATTCTGGGACGTTTTAAAAGCGTGGCGATATGTGTACTTTTCGGTACGCTTTTTAAGCGTACCTATAGGTTAAGACCTATGGCCACGCTTTTTAAGTGTGGCAAGAGATGAAAGCGTGCCAACAAAAAAAGCATGCCGATAGATCCACAAAAGCGTGGCGATAGAGCAACTGGCACGCTGGCAGATGTGACCCTTTCAAAAGCGTGTCGATAGCTTAAAAAGCGTGGTGAAAAGCTATCGGCATGCTTTTTTGCACTTTTCAGCACACTTTTAAAGCGTGGCAGAAAGCTTATTTTCTTGTAGTGTTCAAAACTAATAGGTTAGGACATGTAAATAATATGTTGTAAATTCCCATTTAAAAAAGCATTGTTGAAATTAAATTGTTTAATGACCTAATTTCTAGAGAGAGCTATAATTAAAACTAGTCTAATGGTAGTAGGTCAGATAACTGGGCTAAAAATTTGTTCAAAATCAAATTTCTCTTGCTGATGAAATCCTTGAGCAACTAACCTAACTTTATACTTTTAAATAGACCCATCAGATAGCTTTTTAATAGTATAAACTCATCTACATCCAATGATTTTGGCATTCTATGGTATAGGAACTAAATCCCAGATTTTTGTTCTCATAAGAGCATTATACTCTTCAATCATAGCTCTATACAAAATTGCCAATGTGAAATACTAAGAGCAATCTTGGAAGTTTTTGGTATATAATCTGCGTGAGAAGTACTATTAACAATAGTAGTATAGGTCTTTGGTTTAGAATGTCCAGTTTTAGAACTAGTAGCCATAGGATGAATATTATGAGATTCTTTAATTTTACTTGACTTAGTATATTGAATTTCACTTCGCTCAAGAGATGGAAGTATAGGAGAATCAGTAGCTAAGGGGAAAGAATTAAAATGCTGACTGTTAAGTTTAGTATCAAAATCTTGATGATTGTTAGTATCAAAAGCATTGGAATTATAATTGGCAGTGACAATGTTATTTTGGGAAGCAGAATTAACAGCACAATTATCAATAGAAGTAATAATATTATTAGTATTATTTGGTAATAATGAAACAGTAACCATTGAAGGACAAATAGTGCTTAATACCTGATCATTACTGTCAGGAACCTGTGAAAAATTCTCAAAAAGAAATTTGTGAAATAATTCAAGATATGAAAAGTCAAATTCACTAAACTTCACATGCCTAGAGATATAAATCTTGCCAGTAGAATCAAGACATTTGTAGCCTTTATAATTTGTGGCATAGCTTAAAAATAAACTTTTGTGGGATCTAGATTTAAGTTTATTGCTAGAATAAGGTTGCAGTAATGGATAACAAGAACAATCAAATTTTTTTAAAAAAATTATAATCTGATTTCTGAGGTAATAAAACTTCATATGGTGATTTATTCGCCAAAATAGTAGATAATCTATTAATTAAATATGTTGAGGTAATAACAGCTTCATCCCAATAGTTTAAATGTATAGCCGTAGTGGATAGCATAAACAAACTCATTTCAATGAGGTGTCTATACTTTCTCTCTGGACATCCATTTTGCTCAGGAACATAGGGACACAAAAAAATGTGAAATACCTTCCTGTGCCATGAAATTAGCAAAAGTAAGAGATTTGTATTCACCTCCATTATCATATTGGAGTTCCTTAATTTTACAATTAGTAAGGTTCTCTATGATATTTTTATATTGTTTAAAAGCATATAACACCTGAAATTTGTTAACAAGCAAAAAGGTACAAGTATACCTACTAAATGTATCTATAAAAGTCACATAGTATTGATAACCAAGATGAGAGATAACAGGGACAGGGCCCCAAACATCACTAGAAACAAGTTGTAAAGGTACATCATAAGATGTATTAGAATCAGAAAAATGTAGTTTATGCATTTTAGCTTCAGCACAATTTTTACAGATCTTGAAAATTGAATCAAAACTGAAACTATTATAAGCTATATTACATTGATTGAGAACTAATTGAACTGTTTTGGTGGTAGAATGACCTAAGTGTTTGTGCCACAGATCAAAATTAGAACAGGAAATAGAAAAAACATAAAGAATATTAGGGGCTGATGGAGATTCAGGCATAGCAACATTCATAAATTGATAAAAATCTCCTCTTCTAAAACCTTGCAGAAGAACTCTCTTGGTGAACTGACAACGAACAACACAATAAGTTGCATGAAATTCAAAATAAAAAAATTATCTTGAGCAAATTTGGATAAACATATTAGGTTCTTAGTGATGTGTGGTGTGTGTATGAGTTGTTGTAATGAAAATTATCGTTTAGAATTCAAAAGAATACAAAAATGAATTTTCAATATAAGATATAGATATACCTGAATCATTGCCAATTTGAACCTGATCAGGGCCAGTATACTCTAAGCAAGAAAGCATGTTAGATTAATTTGGAGTCACAAGATGCGAAGCTCCTGTATCTGAATACCATGCTAGATTAGATATGGTGGATGGTGCAGCAAAAAAGGCTTGTAGATTATGGAAAGATGGAGTTGGTGGTGGATGAGTGGAAGCTGTGGAATTGCTTTGTGTTGAAGAGGGAGATGCAGAGTGAAAACCATAAGTGTGTGGCCTGAATGATTGGGACTGAGAAAGGGGTGGAAGTTTTTGGTTAAATCGATGGAAGCAGTGCCAAGCAATGTAACCAAAATGGCCACATACTTGACATTGAGGTCTAGGAGAAGTATAGAATGACCTTCCCCTTCTGGTTTGTCTTCCTCTTTCTCGTCTTCTTCCAGCTCCACGATTGAAATTTAGAATGGATGGAAAGAATGTTTGTGTGAGGTTCGCTTGCATCACCAGATTTTCTGGCTTTCAATACTTATCAAGCATTTCATCATGAGTTAGCATCATAGTTTCAACCTCACAAAAACTAAATATTTCTGGTTTTGAATTGACAGTAGTCATAAGCGTTTGATAATCTTCGTTAAGTCCTTCAAGAATAACTTTAACCTATTTTTCTGGTTTGAGAGGCTTTCCCAAGGCTGCGAGAGAATCTGCAATGATTTTGATTTTGGAGAATGTACTCTGGCGCTGTGAGATTGTGTTTCTTGATAATCTTGAGTTGTGCCTTCAATTGCTTGATTCTAAATTTTGTTGATTCCTCAAAATAAGCCTCAATCTTGTGCCAACTTTGATAGCTATAGACACATCCAACCATTTTTTGTTTGAAAACTGAGTCCATAGAAGCCAATAACCAGGAAATTAGGTTTTGGTCATCTTGGATCCATTGTGTGTATTGAGAAGATTCAATCCTAGCAAGTTAATTTTTGGAGTTATCAAAACGTGTAGGTATCTTTTCTTAATGCAAATGATCTTCCAATGCTTGTCCTCTAATAGCTGCTAGGGCTTGTTGCTCCCAAATCTTGTGGTTATTTTCTCCCAACTTATCTTGAATCGGATGAAAGGGCCTTTGATTAAAAATCTGAAATGGAATCTGATTAAAAGTTGAGTTGACAGCATTTGGATCTTTGTGCTAGAGATAGCAGAATTATCGGAAGGTGAGGTCATGGATCTTCAAAAAGAGAGAAAGACTAGGCTCTAGATACTATAAAGAAGTTTTAGAACGGTGAATTTTGAACGAGAGAGAGCAGAACACTAAAGAAAGAAAGAAAAGATAGAAAAAAGAAAAATAAAAGGCAGAAGTTAAAATTGAAAAACAATAGAGCTCTTCTAAAGTTACAGCAGTAGCTTATATATATACACAAGATAAAGATATATATAATTGTCCTATACCAAAACTTACTCAAAATAGAATATACCACCAAATAAAATAAAACTACAAAACAAAACTAACTACTTCTCTACTACTTCTCTAATTCTGTTATGAATAAAGATTTAAAATCTTTATCTTTTCTCTCATTTACAGTTATTACATTTCATTTAACATTTTAAAATGAATTTAATTCTAATACCTGACAGTATAAAAGAGTTTTATACGTATATCTAATTATATATTATTGTGTCAGTAAAAATAATTACTTTCAACAATCAATGTGTGAATAGTCGTTTAAAGCAACAAATATAATTAAACGATGTTAATGCATTAAAATTTTTAAAATTTTATGAAACTTTTAACTATATAATTAAATAGAAGAATAAAATTTTGCAAAACTTTATATAGAAACAAATTCTAGTTGATTGTCAATTATAAAGTAGAGGTCAATCCACAAAAATCGATTCTTCTCTAAAACAAGGCCATTGTAGCAGAAACATTTTGGGAAAATCTGCCAGCTGTGGCAGCACCTTTCTTATTGTCCTTGCTCTTTCAATGAGTATCAAATGTGAAGTCTTGATTTCATCTAGTCAATTTTGTGATTGTACTATAATTTCTGTGCATTCTTTAATTTCTTCTTTTGGCCACAAATTGCTTATACTAATGTGTGATCCTTTTGGCATGGGCTGATTACACTTTCTTTTCATATACGCTTGATCTGATATGCTATGCTTGTATTCTAGACTTAGCTGATTCTAATTTTGTTTTTCTTATTTGTTATGATATGATCTGTCTTGCTTGCTGAATGAGCTACAATTATTTGCTTTGTTTTAAGCCTGTAATACTAAACACACAAATCAGACTGCGCTAACAAAGTTAGTTTACTAGTTTGTTTAAATAAATGTCAAAAGTTTGAATTTTTCTTTGTACATATAATAATTTATTGACTAATAACAAATTCTTAAATAAAATTCTAATTTGCAGTGAATTAATATTTATTCTATCAAACTAAAAGATACCGTAAAAAAAAAACTACACTGATAATTTAGACTATTAATCTATAACATAATTAATATTTTTCATCATCAATTATATACATATCTTTTATCAATCCTGCTAGGTGAATAATGAGAATAATGAGAGATGCAACCAACATGAATAACGGATCATATTTCAGGCTCACTAATAAAGATTATATCTAATTAATTCAAAATTTAATTTTAAAAATTAAAATTAATTTTTTTTAACTTATTATTTGCATCGTTAAAAAAATGTTATTTCTCTGTATTTTCTCATCTTTTATCTTTGTCTTCATTATTAGTATCTGAATTTAATAGATCCATCATGAGTGAACGACAAACAAATTAATAAGCTTTAAAATGTTAAAATACAAATGAAAATTTTCTGTATCATACTTTAAAAAACTAGATTACATTATAACTGGATTGTAAATTTTTTTTTTTACACTCCTAAGGAGTTAAAAGTCAATAACATTTCAATTAGATATAAATTATATAACTCAACATATTATTGATGAAAATTTAACCTTCAATTTTTTGCGTATTGATGAACTTATTGTATAGTAATATTCACATTTAAATTTTTCATATAACTATTTTTTTCAATAATTATATTTTTTAAATAAAAAATAACAAACACACATATGCACACATATATATAATAGCAGAGATTCGAACAAAAATATTTAAAACATCTTTAAATAAGAATGTTTGATCTCGTTCATTGAATAGATTATCATGAATTAAATTTTTGACACGTAATCTAAATTAAAAGTATTATCATTATTATTTAAAGTATTGTTATCTTTTAAAATCGTTATTTTAGCTATGATACTAATTTTTTTAATTTGTTTAAAATTTAATTTTTAACAAAATTTTTATTAGAAAATTGTTTTATCTTTTTATTATTTTTTATAATTTAATTATTTATTTTTTTAAATTTTTTTAATTTACTTGTTGATTCAATTTTATTCCTAGTTTATGTTTTTATTATTAACCTACGTTCTTTTAAAACATATTTTTTAACTGTAGCTAAATAAACAACTTTAGAAAAAAATTATTTTTGCTGCCTTTATTTGAGTGTGGTTGCTATATATAATATATAAAAAAAGGAAAAGAAAAAAAAAACTACAATTCACATCCATAAACATGCATGTTTTAGTGTATGATACATTTTGTTGACTTGTTTGAAGTCTTCAATAATAACGATGTACTTTGAAGGACCCTGCCTTTCATTTCCTCCATCTACCTCTATTAATTAATTCAATTTGATCCTTACGGCTTTAACTTCATTCACCAGCTATTTCAACATATATATATATAAACTCTTCCTACTTATGATATAATATAATAATATGTTCCTATATATAATTACCGAACTGCTTTAATAATCATTTCAATTTCATCATCAGCAAAGCATGAACATGATCTCCCCTTATTGTTTCTTCTTGCTTTTGCTTCTTGCTGCCTTTGGCTTTTACTCTCAAGGTTTTGGAGCTACCCAGCTGCCAGAAAATGAAGGTGAGTGTATTCAATTTTCATTAATTTATTTATTTTTATAAATTTGTTTATGTATTCAATAAAAATATATGTCATATTGAGAGTAAATACTACTATACAAATTAAATAATCTAAATGATATGAGATTAATCGTAGACATGGATTCTCCAAAAAATTATGGAAAAAGTTTGGTAACCAAAATTTTTCAGCCATAATTAGCCAAAATTTTCTATATTTTACTTCATTTATATCACTTAATAACAGTTTTATTTTTTACTCCACTCTCTTATCATTTTACTTATCACCGTTCTTATTAAATCTGCTTATTAATGATATTAATTATAAAATCATATCCTTTTTTATTAGGCACTATTATAATCAATACTTAATATTCCTTTTTATAATTTGATTTTTATATATAAAAATACAATAAAAATTAATAATAATTATATTTAAGAATGGTAATTATAATATCAATTACATTAAATAATTGTAATTGACTTTAATTTTTATTTCCTTTAATTCATTTATTACCATTTCAGAAATTAGAAAACGGGAAAACCTTGTTTAATACCTTTATCATTATTACAAGGATCATGAATTGTAGGTCGTATAGGTTAGAAGTCAACAAACACAATTCTAGTTCAATTACAAGCATAATTGGGATAGGCCAAGGAAATTTACAAAAAATCGCTTTTATCATTGTAAATAGTATGATATTTGAAATCGACCTTAACACGGTACTTATGTCAGAAGGAATTGAAGAATAATTTGAACAACATACGGACTTATTCAATGAAATTGTTGTCAGTCAACCAATTTTCGAAAATATTACATTAACTTTGATGAGGTATGGTAATAAACTGATATAATTTTTTTGTGAATAATTATTTCTAAAAATTTATTTTTTAATTTTTGTTTATATTTTATATTTTATTTTTTACTTTCTAATAGTCTATATGTAAAATATGAGTTGTATAGTAAAAGTAGTTAAAATTTTTTAATTTAAACTCCATAATTTCTGTAGAGAAATTACATTTTAATAAGTAATAATGTGATTGAGGGATGTTAGGGATTTGATTTGAGAGAAACTGAAACTAATTTTAGAAAGAACATTAATGACTCTAACCACGCAGAATAAATGTGAATGATAAGGAAAGTGGTAATAAGGAGGTGTATCTCACTTGCTTATCAAGAGAATGAAAATTTTTTCGTAACATTTCTATATTGTAATTACTTTTTGGCTACCTAGCACTACCCTATATGATTTGAATAGTGTATTAATTCTCATAAATATTCATGATTAGACAAATTAAAATATGGACTCTATCTATTTGAATAGTGAACATAATATATTGATCGCACTCCTTACTTGTTTGTTGAATTATGTATATCAGTGCAAGCTCTGCAAAGCATAGCAAAGACACTTGGGATCAATAATTGGAATCCTAGCGTTGATGAATGCAATAAGCGGCAGGGAAGAAACAATTGGAGTTCATGTTGGGAATTTAAAGATGATGAATATCAGAATGTTGTCATCTGCAATTGCTCCATTGACACTGTTTGTCATGTCACTAATTTGTACGTGATTTATTTGTTTAATTTGTTTTATTCTCTTGATATATGATTATATGTATACATATAGAGGGGTTTTAAGAGTAGGAGAAGTCCAAGGGTTATATTTATACACTTAAAATATTAT
>NC_029792.2:32942669-32946986 GCF_000816755.2 Arachis ipaensis
ATGTGTCATATTTTTATGATTAATCATGTTATATATACACTAAAATTAATTACTAATATAAAATATATATTAAAATATAAATATACATTAAAAATAAATTAAATCACATATATATATTTATACATAAATATATTAATAATTAATTTTAGTTACTAATTTTAGTATACAAATTAAATCACTTTTTTGTTTTATGATATATAGGGGTAAATTGTGGTCCTGAACAAGATGAATCAAATGTACACATGCATAGCATTGTTCTAAAAAGTGATTAAATTTGCATATCTGTATGAATAATCGGATACCTTTAGGTAATTGTTTTATGGAAACTAAGAATATTTTATTTTTACTTTAGCTAAAAATAACTTTAAATATCTTTTGAATTTTGCCTTCATTAAATAATTTTTTCTTGTTTTGTTTTGTTTTGTATTTTCCGTGTATTATACATTCTTATATCTGTGTTTGACTTTTCTATCTTTTTTAAATATCCTGTCACCTTTTAGTATTTTTACAAGCATAAACAATTTTGTTTCTTCATTGCATCTGAAAAAAAATATATTCTTAATTAGAATTCAAAATATTTATTTCAAATACAAGTAATTTTTATTTAATTTCAAATTCCCTTAATAATAATTCTTTAAAATTCATAAGAACGTATTATTTATCAAAAAATTTGCATATAATAAATCTATCTTTAAATGATATAGGATATTTTTTATACTGAATTAAAAAAAAAACGGAGAAAATGACACTCATCTCCTTTAAAAGATGTCTAAATAACATTCCCATTCTTTTTATTTATAATAAAATATATTCTCTTCTCTTTTTTATCAATAATATAAAATATTTTAAATTGTTATAAAAATATACAATTTAAATTTTATATATTTAATGAATATTATTTTAATAAATTTTATTTATTTTTAATTGTTAGAAACAAGAGAGTAATCTGAAGAGTGTATTATTCATCAGATTGTTGTCAAAGGTACAATGTACAAGGGTATATATAGGTGTTAGAAGAATCAAAGTAATAAAAGAACAAAATCCTACAATAAATACATAGATATGCTATATAAATATAAGTGATACTAACTGATCCTAATTATACTCTAACATCCCCCCACAAACTCCAGTGAGATCTAAAGATACCATCTTGAGTTCGGATACTAGAGTTCAAAAACGAGTAGGATGATGAGCCTTCGTGAAGATATCTGCAGTCTGATCCAGAGTTCTAACAGCTATGAGGCGAACAACATCAATAAGTAGACGTTGATGAACAAAGTGACAATCAATCTCAATGTGTTTGGTGCGTTCATGAAAAACATCATTATGGGCAATCAGAATAACATTGCGGTTGTCACAAAAAATATCAGTCGAGGACGACTGAGGAGCACCCAAGTCTTTAAGAAGCCAATGAATTGAGACAACATCAGCAGTGGTGTCAACGAGAGCACAGTATTCAATTTCTGTGCTTGAGTGGGCAGTGAACGTTTGCTTCTTGGCTCGCCAGGAAATGGGAGAGTCACCAAGAAACAAACAATAACCAGTAGTAGAACGACGATTAGTGGGATCACCAGTCCAATTAGCATCAGAGTACGCCTGAAAGGATAAAGATGAATGGACAGAAAAATGAAGTCCATGAAATAGAGCACCTTTGATGTAGCGAAGAATGCGAAGAACGGCCGCATAGTGAGTAGTACGAGGAGCAGACAAGAATTGGCTAAGAACATGAACTGGATAGGCGATGTCTGGGCGTGTGACAATCAAGTAGACGAAACCTCCAACTAACTGTCGATAAAGAGTAGAATTATCCAAAACAATGCCATCCATAGGGGTAAATCGAACATTAGGCGCAAGTAGAGTAGACTCAGTGCGACTATCTGTAATCCCAGTGCGAGCAAGAAGATCTGAAGCATACTTAGCTTGAGAGAGATAGATACCAGCATCTGTGGATATGACCTCGAGACCAAGAAAATAACTGGGAGAACCAAGATCTTTCATCTCAAAAGGATGGTGAAGGGATGCTTTGAGATCAGAGATACCATCAATATCATTTCCAATAATACTCATGTCGTCAACATACAAATGCAGAAGAACAACTCCACATTCACTTTTACGAATAAAGAGAGCATTCTTATGAGGGCTGCAAGTAAATCCGAGATTGATAGGAGACAGGAGACGGGTTGATAGAGAGACAAGAGACGGGTTGATAGGAGCAGAGGTGGTAGATTCAGTAGTAGCAGCAACAGCACAAGCAAACACATTCTTGGAGAAGGTGGGATGAGAATGATACTTGAGGTGATCAGGACGTGGAGGGCGAGTAGGACAGGTAGTAATAAAATGTTTCGAGAGCTTGCAGTAATAGCAGAATAGTTGTGAACAATTGTAGCCAATGTGATCTTTCTGTTGGCATTTGCAACATTCAACAGAAAGATAGACTAAGAATAGGTGTCCAGAATGGTTACAGTTTCAACAGAATTTACCTTTCTGTTTGTGGCAGCAAAAACATCCAATTTTTCTATAATAGTAGATACAAAGATCAAAGAGATGAAAGAAAACTGCAAATTCGGGGCCAAAAATGAGAAAACCGACAGCAGAATCGAAAAGATTTCACCAAAAAATCTTAAGGAGGGTCCCACTGTCTGCCACATCAGCTACCACATCAGATGCCACATCAGCAGCCATGTTAGCAGGAAAGGTCGACACGTGGCGACGGCCGACTGAAGAAGGGAGCCACGTCAACTCATTTTTGCAGCCGTACATAAAATAATAATACATATGTTATATCATATATGACAGTTTTGTGATGTATATAAAATTTAAAATAATTTATTTTTTCTTTTAAATTTTCATTATTCTTAAAATATTTCTCCATGGATGGGTTAAATGAATGATAAACAGATGTATGAAACGTCAAAATCTCCCGGGTACCCTGCCGCCTGAGCTAGTGAGATTGCCTTACCTTCAAGAAATGTATGTTTAATTCTACAACTTTATTCCCATTACAATCCTCATTTTTGCAATTTGTTGTTTCATTTCTTCAACGACATTATTTATCTATTTTTATGATATGAACATTTTATCTTTGTGCAGTGATCTTACTTTAAACTACCTGAATGGCACAATTCCTAGAGAATGGGGCTCCTTGAATCTTCTCAACATGTATCGCCAAAATATTTTACAGTTCTATTAATTCAATAGAATAAAATTAATTGACAATGTTAATACTGTATACATAAATCAGTCCTATTCGTCATATGATCCTGAAATATATTAAAAATACTAATACTATAATATATATGACACAGTACTCTTGGAGGAAATCGGTTAACGGGTCCAATACCAAAAGAGATAGCCAACATATCCACACTCAAAAGTTTGTGAGTTTCTTTTTATCCACCTTATAGCTACCAAAGTAAAAGCTTAATTGAAATTTATGTATTCAATGGGACTTAGCCTAATTAATTTAATTTAATTTGCAACGGATATATAGTGTTGCGGAGTCCAATCAACTGTACGGAGATCTTCCTCCTGAGCTTGGGAATCTGACCCAGATTCAAAGACTGTAAGCACCTTAATTAATTACTTTACCTTAAGTTTTATTTGCCAATATTTACATTCAATATGGTACTTATGGTTACAGTGGCTACCATTGCTATATAATTTTAGCTACGCTTAAAAAGTATTTCTAAAATTAAAGTAATAGTAACGTATTTTAATTTGAAAAATAAAAATATTAATTAACAAAATTTAAAAAATTATCACTTTAATTTTAGCAATATTATTTAAGTGCTACTAAAGCTGTTTAGCTATCGTAAGTCGTAACCATAGGCACCAAAAGAGTCAAATATCTCAATAGTCACAATAAAAAAAATCTCAACAGTCAATGACAGAAAAAACTTAATAATCGGAGTTAGCAATAGCTCAGCAAGTGAACCAACCATTGTAATAAATTAAGTGTGTGTTTGGATTACAGTTTGCAAACAGAAATTTGTATAAAATTAATTTTGTAAAATTGATTTTGATGATAAGTTAGTTTGAGTTAACGTGATTTATGTTTGGCAATCTTTATATCAAAATTGATTATAGTAAAATAAATGTTGTTTGGATTATACTACTCAAAATCATTTTTAAATGAAAAATTACTAAAAGAGACATCAATTTTATATACCTGCAAAATCCGAATACTATAAAAAATAATATAAAAAATATTTATCATATAAATAAAATAAATACAATAAAAAATAAAATTATAAAAGAGAGAATTATAAATTTTATAATGTCAGACAAAAAAAATATTCCATAATTATTTTATTATCA
>NC_029792.2:32947172-32949769 GCF_000816755.2 Arachis ipaensis
TCAGAAGACTTACACAAATAATATAAAAATATTTATCATATAAATAAAAATATAATAAAAAATATAAATAAAAAATATAATAAAAAATATAAAAATTAAAATATGAAAATGAGTACTAAAAATAATAAAAAATTAAAATATTCAATTTGCTAGTGATTGAAATAAATCTGAACGATTTTGATGAAAAAAATTGGAACGAAAAAACTATGAAGAAGTGGAAGAACTACAGAGAACGATTGTGAAGATAATAGTTACTGGTATCATTCTTATAGAAGAAAATGAAGGGTAGGGTTGGTAAAAAAGAAATAAATTTTTTACCTAATTTTCTAATGATAATCAACAACCATGAACGTGAAACGCAGAAGCTACAAATTTTAGCTTCTCCTAAACGTGGGTTCAGAGGCAGAATCAATTCTATGTTCAGAAAGATAAAAATTGCCAAACATCAAAGTGAAACTTTCAAGAAACTCAAACGGGCTTCTCTCCTCCCCAACGTGTTTGCCAAACACACCCTAAATCCACCTATGCCTGTGATATATACAAATATTCATTTGAACCCAACCATTGTAATAAATCCCAAGGTTTTGTACAATAAGGATACATCTCATGATCATAACAATATTTAATGCTCAATCCTCGCTACGCAAGATCGATGATATTAAGACCCAGAATATCACAACTACTTTATCAAAGCACCTTGTCAATGTCGACACAATTTTATGTAGGGGCAATACCAACCCAAACTCGAAAGAAATTGAGGTACCTTGTTCGACTCCCATGGTGCCGCCATCAAGCCAGATTTTCAACCGTACGATGGAAAGCGGTGGTGGGGCATCAGCTGCTGCCTCATTGCTAGAGCTGGACTCCGGGGTTCGGCATCTGCCACCAGAGGCAGCTTTGACGTGGATGTGGACTGCTGAGCAGTAGGAGGCGACGTCGTCGCCATAGACAAAGGCACGTAGTTGAGGTTATGAACTATGATGAACGGTGGTGCACGAATTGTGAATCACACTTTTCACAACTCGTACCACTGACCAGCAAGTGCACTGGGTCGTCCAAGTAATACCTCACGTGAGTAAGGGTCGAATCCCACGGAGATTGTTGGTTTGAAGCAATCTATGGTTATCTTGTAAATCTTAGTCAGGAAGTCAATTATGTTTATCAGTTGAATTGCGAATAACCAAGAGAGCATAAATTAAAGGTTACTTGTTGTGCAGTAATGGAGAATATGTTGGAGTTTTGGAGATGCTTAGAATCATTTTTATGATTTTTCAGATTATCAGTAACATGTCTCATGTTCATCATTCTTTTAAGAGCCAACATATTTAACAGTCTTAAACAATAAATTCAAAAGACATATGCACTGTTTAAGTATTCATTCAGAAGATAGAAAGCATTGCCACCACATTTAACCAATTAGAATTTCTTTTATTGAACTCGAAATTTTATTGCTTCTTATTCAAAAGATCTACTACTTTATTCATGTTTGCTGATGATGAGAAAAATAAACTATAGCTTAATTGGAGATAAAATCAAAATAGATACTAATTACTACTATATTACTTGAAGGTAAACTTTTATAAGGACACTGTCACAGAGTTAAGGCAGAAATTGGAAATTAACAACCTTTATTCTGGGGGCACGGGGGTTCCTCTGATCCTTGGGGTGCTTGGTCCTACAAGAGAAGACTTTTGGCGCTTCAATTCCCTTAAGTCACGCCCCTGCTCCTCTTGTTCTTTAAACATATAGGTCAGCATTTGACTGTGTTCCTTCTGTTCTTTTATTATTTGCTCCATAGCTTCCCGTATCTTGGTAACGGACGTCTCAAGATATTCCCAGTATTCAGCTTGAGGGATCTCTGAGAGGAATTCCTGTGCTCTTTTCTTGATGGGATCCTCCTGTGCTTGTTGTTTTTCCATTGATGCTTTGGTGATTGGCTTTTCAATTAGGATATATTCAGTTATTCCCATCCTTACTCCAGCGTCCTTGCAGAGTAGAGAAATCACGCTTGGATAAGCCAATCTGGCCTCTTTTGAATTTTTGTTGGCAATCTTGTAGAGTTCAGTTCTTAGAGGTTTGCTTGTCCTCAAGCAAAAGAAAAGAAAGAAGAGGGGTAGAAGGAGAGCTAGGTGCAATTGTTGATGGAGGATGAGGGAGGCCGAACCCAAATTTAAAGGGATGGGGGGGGGGTTTCGAAAAATTGGAAAAGATAAGATAAGAAGATTGAGTTGAAAAAAAGATAAGATAGAAAATATAATTTAATTTTGAAAAGATATGATAGATTTTTGAAAAAGATAAATCTGAATTTTGAAAAAGATAATATAGAGATTTGAAAAATGTATAGATTAGTTGAAAAGATTTTTGAGTGAAAAAGATAGATTTGTTTTCAGAAAAGATTTGAAAAGAGTTGGATTGAATTTGGAAAGATGGAATTTTAGAAATTAAGGATTTTAGAAATCAGGGTTCTTGACATGTTCATGTAAAAATCATGCATTGAAGCATAAAAATTAAAATTAAAATGGAAATACGTGTGGAAAAAATGAATTTGGCTCCTCCCTGTCTTCCTGGCGTTTGAACGCCCAAACACTGCCTGTTTT
>NC_029792.2:32949829-32950207 GCF_000816755.2 Arachis ipaensis
CAATCGTTTTTCTCCTGCTAATTTGGCATCAAAGTTTAGGAATCTAGTTGCCCAGTAGGCCTTATGTTCCAGTTCCACGGGTAGGTGACATGCCTTACCATACACGAGTTGGTATGGAGATGTCCCTATGGGGGTCTTGAATGCTGTCCTGTAAGCCCACAGAGCATCATCCAGGCTCCGTGCCCAATCCTTTCTACGGGTATTTACTGTCCGTTCCAGGATTCTCTTTAATTCTCTGTTAGAGACTTCAGCTTGCACATTAGTTTGTGGATGATATGGAGTAGCCACCTTGTGGTGAATCCCATACCGAACCATGGCAGAGTAAAGCTGTTTATTGCAGAAGGTGCCCCCATCACTGATTAGTACTCTAGGGACACC
>NC_029792.2:32950349-32951062 GCF_000816755.2 Arachis ipaensis
AACTCTCGGGAATCTTTATAGAGTGTGGGCCAATAGAAGCCACATTGGAGGACCTTGGTGGCTGTTCGCTCACCTCCGAAATGGCCTCCATATTGAGAGCCGTGGCAATGCCACAGGATCCTCTGTGCTTCTTCTCTAGGCACACACCTACGGATGATTCCGTCTGCACATCTCTTAAAGAGATAAGGTTCATCCCACAAGTAGTACTTTGCATCAGTAATTAATTTCTTCTTTTGTATCCTGTTGTACTCCTTGGGTATGAACCTTGCAGCTTTATAGTTTGCAATATCGGCAAACCATGGTGCTTCCTGAATGGTGAATAAATGCTCATCAGGAAACGTCTCAGAGATCTCAAGAGAAGGGAGGGACGTTGATGAGCGGATATTTTATACGCTTTTTGGGGATAATTTCATATAGTTTAGAGTATGTTTTAGTTAGTTTTTAGTTTATTTCCATTAGTTTTTAGGAAAAATTCATATTTCTGGACTTTACTATGAGTCGTTTATTTTTCTGTAATTTCAGGTATTTTTCTGGCTGAAATTGAAGGAGCTGAGCAAAAATCTGATTCAGGCTGAAAAAGGACTGCTGATGCTGTTGGATTATGACCTCCCTGCACTCAAAGTGGATTTTCTGGAGCTACAGAACTCGAAATGGTGTGCTTCCAATTGCGTTGAAAAGTAGACATCCAGGGCTTTCCAGCAATATATAATAGT
>NC_029792.2:32951070-32954566 GCF_000816755.2 Arachis ipaensis
TTGAGAATCTGAAAAATCATAAAAATGATTCTTGAAGCAAGAAAAAGCAGCAAAGAACAAAGCTTGCAGAAAAAAAAAAAGCCAAAGCCCTTAAAACCAAAAGGCAAGGGTAATAAAAAGGATCCCAAGGCTTTGAGCATCAGTGGATAGGAGGGCCAAAACTCCAACATATTCTCCATTACTGCATAACAAGTAACCTTTAATTCATGCTCTCTTGGTTATTCACAATTCAACTGATAAACATAATTGACTTCCTGACTAAGATTTACAAGATAACCATAGATTGCTTCAAACCAACAATCTCCGTGGGATTCGACCCTTACTCACGTGAGGTATTACTTGGACGACCCAATGCACTTGCTGGTTAGTGGTACCCTTACTCAAACGCCTGCAGGCATGCTGTGTCAAACACAAATGGCGTGTCAGCAGCTAGCAGATTGCTTAGAGGTTTTGCGATTTTTGAAAAATCCTTTATAAACCTCCTATAGAATCCTGCATGCCCCAGAAAGCTTCTGATTGCCTTAACATTGGCAGGTGGTGGTAATTTTTCAATTACCTTTATTTTTGCTTGATCCACCTCTATTCCCTTGTTTGAGATTTTATGCCCAAGAACAATTCCTTCAGTCACCATGAAGTGACACTTTTCCCAGTTTAAAACTAGGTTGGTCTCTTGGCATCTTTTCAGAACAAGTTTCAGGTGATCAAGACAGGAGCTGAATGAGTCTCCATATACTGAGAAGTCATCCATGAAGACTTCCAGAAATTTTTCTACCATATCAGAGAAAATAGAGCGCATGCATCTCTGGAAGGTTGCAGGCGCATTACATAGCCCAAATGGCATCCTTCTATAAGCAAACACTCCAAAGGGACATGTGAATGCTATTTTCTCTTGATCCTGGGGATCTACTGCAATCTGGTTATAGCCTGAGTAGCCATCCAAAAAGCAGTAATAATCATGACCTGCTAGTCTTTCCAGCATCTGGTCTATGAATGGTAAAGGAAAATGATCCTTTCTGGTGGCTGTATTGAGCCTTCTGTAGTCAATACACATGCGCCACCCTGTAACTGTTCTTGTAGGAACCAGTTCATTTTTTTCATTATGAATCACTGTCATGCCTCCCTTTTTTGGGACGACTTGAACAGGGCTCACCCAGGGGCTATCAGAAATAGGATAAATAATCCCAGCCTCTAGTAATTTGGTGACCTCTTTCTGCACCACTTCCTTCATGGCTGGATTTAGCCGCCTCTGTGGTTGAACCACTGGTTTGGCATTATCCTCCAATAGGATTTTGTGCATGCATCTGGCTGGGCTTATGCCCTTAAGGTCACCTATGGACCACCCAAGAGCTGTCTTGTGTGTCTTTAGCACTTGAATAAGTGCTTCCTCTTCCTGTGAATTTAGAGCAGAGCTTATGATCACTGGAAAAGTGTCACCTTCTCCCAGAAATGCATATTTCAAGGATGGTGGTAGTGGCTTGAGCTCGGGTTTAGGAGGTTTTTCCTCTTTCAGAAGAAAGTTCAGCGGCTCTTTCATGTCCCCTGAATCCTCCAAATCAGGCTGAACATCTTTAAAGATGTCTTCCAACTCTGATTCGAGACTCTCAGCCATGTTGATCTCTTCTACCAAAGAGTCAATAAGATCAACTTTCATGCAGTCTGTTGGTGTGTCTGGATGCTGCATGGCTTTGACAGCGTTCAACTTGAACTCATCATCATTGACTCTCAGGGTTATTTCCCCCTGTTGGACGTCAATGAGGGATCGTCCAGTTGCTAGGAAGGGTCTTCCTAGAATGAGAGTATCACTCTTGTGCTCCTCCATTTCCAGCACAACAAAGTCAGTGGGAAAGGCGAATGGCCCAACTCTGACAATCATGTCTTCAAGCACGCCTGATGGGTATTTAGTAGAACCATCAGCAAGTTGGAGACATATCCGGGTTGGTTTAACTTCTTCAGTTAAGCCAAGCTTTCTGATAGTGAATGCAGGTATTAGGTTGATGCTTGCCCCAATATCGCATAAAGCTGTCTTGGTGCAATTACCTTCTAATATGCATGGTATCAGAAAACTCCCAGGGTCTTTAAGCTTTTCAGGAAAGCTTTTCAGAATGACTGCACTGCATTCTTCAGTGAGGAGAAATCTTTCTGTTTCTCTCCAATCCTTTTTATGACTCAAGATCTCTTTCATGAACTTGGCATAAGAAGGTATTTGCTCAAGTGCTTCGGCAAATGGAATCTTTATTTCAAGAGTCCTGAGATAATCTGCAAAGCGAGCAAATTGCTTATCCTGCTCCTCTTTCCGGAGTTTTTGAGGATAAGGTATCTTGGCTTTATATTCTTCAACCTTAGTTGCTGCAGGTTTATCGCCTACAGAAGTGGTTGAAGAAGCCTTTTTAGAGGGGTTGTTATCAGCATTTGTGTGTGTCTGATCCCTCACTGGCAATTGAGTGCCAGAGTTAGAAACTGGAGCAACGTTAGACGCCAACTCCTTGTCTGTTCCTGGCGTCTGAACGCCAAAATTGTGCCCATTTTGGGCATTCAGCACCAGATCTTGCCCAAGTTGGGCGTTCAACACCAGTTTTGCCTTGTTTCTGGCGTTGAACGCCAGTTTTGGGCATGGTCTGGGCGTTCAGTGCCAGCCTTCCACCAATTTTTTGGCGTTTTAGTGCCAGAATTATTTTTCCCTGGGCTCTTACTGTCCTCAGGTGAATTTTGGGTGGTTTGCTCATTTCTTAGCTTTTTGCTGCCTTGAGGTGGGGTATTTAATGTTTTCCCACTTCTTAGTTGAACTGCTTGGCATTCTTCTGCTATTTGCTTTGACAGCTGCTGCTTTGTTTGCTTAAACTGTTTGTCCATATGTATATTAGCCATCCTTTTCTCTTGTAACCTTTCTTTGAATTCGGCTAACTGCTTTGTTAGAAAGTCCAATTGCTGATTGAATTCAGCAGCTTGTTTTACAGGACTGAGTTCAGCAGTTGCTGTTTTAAGCTCTTCTTTCATGGAAGGGTCACTGCTTAGGTACAGATGCTGATTCCTGGCAAACACAAGGAAAACTCAAGAACACTTTGAAGACTCACAAGAACACAAGAACATGAAGGAAGAACACCAAACTTAAAATTCTTTTTAGAAAACCAAAATAAATTTTCGAAAAAATTTTTTTTTTTGAAAAATCAACAAGAAAACACCAAACTTAAAGTTTGGCACAAAATTTAATAGAGAAAATATTATTTATGAAAAAGATTTTAAAAAGAGTGTACCCAACTGCCACGGGCTTAGACTAATGATCTAGCCAACTGGGCAGTAAATGTAACACTTGTTTTAAAGAAGGATATTTTTAACCAAGAACAATAATAAGAGACTCTAAACCAAAAAGAAAAATTTTCCTAATCTAAGCAACAAAATAATCCGTCAGTTGTTCAAACACGAACAATCCCCGGCAACGGCGCCAAAAACTTGGTGCACGAATTGTGAATCACACTTTTCACAACTCGTACCATTGACT
>NC_029792.2:32954616-32959496 GCF_000816755.2 Arachis ipaensis
AATTAAGCAATCCACGTGCAGAGGCCATTTGTGGAGTTGAACGGCAGTTTTTGTGCCAGTTTGGGCGTTCAACTCCAGCTTTTGATCCTTTTCTGGCGCTGGACGCCAGAATTGGGTAGAGAACTGGCGTTGAACGCCAGTTTATGTCATCTATTCTTATGCAAAGTATGGACTATTATATATTGCTGGAAAGCCCTGGATGTCTACTTTCCAACGCAATTGGAAGCATGCTATTTCGAGTTCTGTAGCTCCAGAAAATCCACTTTGAGTTCAGGGAGGTCAGAATCCAACAGCATCAGCAGTCCTTTTTCAGCCTGAATCAGATTTTTGCTCAGCTCCCTCAATTTCAGCCAAAAAAATACCTGAAATTATAGAAAAACACACAACTCATAGTAAAGTCCAGAAATATGAATTTTTCCTAAAAACTAATAAAAATAGACTAAAAACTAACTAAAACATACTCAAAACTATATGAAATTATCCCCAAAAAGCGTATAAAATATCCGCTCATCAAACGGCTGGTCCGCTAAACTCGCAACCTGTGGCGTCACCGGAGTGGTCGGAGTGGAGGGAGAGGAGCCAGAAGTCCCTGGAATACTGGAAGAAACCCTCCCTCTACCCCGACCACGGCTACGACTACGACCAGCAGTTTGATCCGCAACACCTCTATGTGTCGACATGTCTGCAAATATCAAATTATCAAACAATTTCAGCAACAATTTCTCAGCAAAATAGTCATCAACGCAGCAATTAACACAATTAAACAATTCCAAACATTTTAACAATTCAGAACTTAATGTGTATTGAATCTAATCTAACTTAATCAACGTGGTTAAACAATTCCAATTTAATTTATTTTTCCTTCACGAAAAACAGAATCCGCCGTAATTAAAAAACCTTACGAATTCAACGTGGTTACTGCCCGTAAATCTGACGGTAAATCCGTCGCTACTCTATGACGCTAAATCCGACGGTAAATCCAATGGTACTCAGCATTTTTAATTTCTTGTAGCGAATTGAGAGATGTTATGATTTGAGAATGTTAGAAGCATTCTTGGCATCAATTTTTTTTGTAGAATTTCAATTCGAATATTGGAGAACTAAACAATGTGATTAACATGAAAATTGTATAAATCGAAAAAATAACTATTTGTACCCATGAACTTTGCAAATGCTAACAAAAGTACCCATCAGATAAAAAAACTAAGGTTGTACCCATGAAAGATAGGTTCAATGTGACAAATATACTCAAATCCTAATTTTTTGTTTACTTTTTAATAAAATTTCCATATTAATCTCACCCTTTTATCTTCAATTTCAACTTCACCACCATATCTTCTTCTCCAAATTCCAAATTTTCACATTCCTCCATAACATAACCTTCATAACCTCCATAGACATATAGTTCATGGATCTACCAATGCAAAGTAACCACACCCTTTATCTTCAATCTCAATTTCACCACCATCTCTTCTTTCCAAATTCACCTCCTGAGCATGGCATCCCTGAGCATGTGAGGTGCAAGAAAACGAAGACAGAAGAGAGACGAAGCCTTAGAGACCGTGAACGACAATCATTCCGTTGTTGAAAAGATTTGGCTACCTAATCTCTACGCCACCGATGAAAACCTTCGAGGCAGTGCCGTTCAATTGGATTGAATCGGAAGTCACAGTGATGCAGCGTCTAGGGCTCAAGGTTTCAATCATGGTACCGAAAGTGAGTTTATGAAAGTAATTGATCACAACTAGAAAATGGATAAATACAGACAGATTTAGTCTTTATTATAGACGAATTTTTGGTTACCGACGAAATTACCGACGGATTTTGTCCCTCTGTAAAAGCCCCGTCGGAAATTATTTACCGACAGATTTTTTTCCGTCGGAAAATTACAGACGGATTGTTACTAGTTACCGACGGATTTTTCCTCTGTAAATTCTCCCTCCATTTCCTGAAGGCGACAAACTTACAGACGAATTTTCTGTCTGTAATTACAGATAGATTTTCAAACGGATTTTTTGTCTGTAATTACAGGCAGATTTTCAGACGAATTTTCCGTCTGTAATTACAGACGGATTTTCCGTCTGTAATTACAGACGGATTTTTCGACAGATTTTCTGTCTGTAATTTAATCTTTGGAAAATCATTATTACAGACAGAAAATCCGTCTGTAAGGTAAAATAGAATTTTTTTTACTTTTTCTAATTACAAAATAAACTTGTTTTCATACAAAATAAATATAAATTTAATACAAATTTTTATCTAATTTATATTCGAATATTTACAATATTTCAAAAAATAAACAAATTCATCGTATTAAAAATAAACAATATTTACAATAAATTATTCAATATGAATTGAAGATACAGCTGAAGTGATTTCATTTGTTCTAGGGTCAGCACTTTCTAAAGAAACGCCATAAGGATCTTCTTTAACCAGAAGGGCAAGAACATTGAGTGAGCTCCATATTTTTGTCACATTGCTGCTTGAATCTCCCAAAGTAACAGCAAAGACAGCATCAAATCCTCCTGCTCCTGGAACTCCAGCCAACAACACTCCTTCCAAGTTCAGTGTAGCATCTAAAAGTTTCGTTTGTGATTCTGGTTCAATCTGCATGAATTGCAAGGAAAGAGTAGTGATATTCTACCAGCAGATATTTATAATCAACATCATTCAAGTAGAAGAAGCCTGATAATAAGTGCCAAATCAATGAAAGGAACTTACAGGAACACCTGTAGCCTCACCCATTAGGCGCATATGATATCTAATCCCAAGCATAGCTTCTTTGCACCTAGCAATGCTTTAATAACTGCTTCCTTGTTAGGTTCAGAAGCTTGCTCTATCCACTGTGAGAATTGCATTTTCAACATCAACACAAGAAGAAAAGCAAGAACATGAGAGCCTGAAGTGTAGTCTCAAGAACATGATATCACATATGTGCATTAGAAATTCAGTTACACCACTTGAAACTGAAAACCAGGCAAACAGTAAAGTTGGATATATAATCTCTTTCAATGGTAGAAGCAATGGTACTCTAACCTGGCACATAAAATAGATATAGTAAACAAAAGCTATAACTTTACCTATTATGACTTAGAATTCAAAGCAGGTTAATAAAAAAAATGTGGAATCAATGGACCATAACTTCATTAGAAGGCAATGATTGTTACCCTACAAAATCCCACTTTTGTACTAATTCTTGCAAAATATAACTTCCTAGTACACTTTCATAATAGGCAAGTTCATTGTCGATTCTTTAAGGACTCAAATAAGTTTATTTGTGAATTTGGTTAAGAATATAAGGACTTGCTAACCAGGCATTTGAGATAGATGCATTAAGAATTCCATTTGGAGCTGTTCCTAACACAGTTTCTTCCAATTCTTCCACGGAAGGCCGTTAGAAACAGGCACTTAACATGCACTAATGACATTGCGTTTAGATTCTCTTTTTAAGATAGTAAACATATTAATTCGTTTATTTCATTTACATAAACAAAATTCTTGACAAAGTTATGCTTAACCCAAAAAAAAAAAAAAGAAAAAGGAAAGAAAGGAGCATGATAAGGCCCTCAGAGACATTGCGTCGAACACATGATAGACGTGAATATATTATAATATTATCTCCAACATAAACATGAAAGTTAACACCATCAAAATAAGTAGAAGCCATGCAGGTGCACACATTACAACTAACAAGTATTTATTTGAAAGAATGATATATCGATCACAAACAGTAAACAGGAAAAGATGGAGATTTTGAAGCACAATGAAGCAGGACCACCACAAATGTACAAATTTCATCATCTACCATTTATACACCACAATGAAATCTAACCAGAGAAGATTTTAATCGCTGCACTTCCTGAAGACAAAAATCATTCAAAATTAAATTGAAACAGGGAGTGAATAAATAAATAAATACATAAGTCGTCTTGAAAGAAAAGCTAGGGTTCGAAGAGACAGACAAGTTTACAAAGTGAGAGTAAGATTGATAATGTTGTTGCTAGGGTTTGTTGGTTTGTTAGTGTGTAATGGTTTCGATTCCTGAAGCCATACCTGAACAGCACAGGAACTATGATTTCAAATGAGAAGAATTCAAAAATTGAAAGCCATGCAAAATCATACCTGAACCGGTGGATGAGGATGACCAGCGAATGGCAGTTGCTGTCAGTGATGAGATCGTGGATGGAGCGATGGAGAAAGCGGCAGCGGTGAAAGAAGCTCCTGTGATGGAGAGAACGTGGACGGAGAGAGGAAGAAGCTCTGAGAGGATAGGATCTGAGAGGATGGGTTCTGAGAGGATAGGAAGAAGCTCCTATGAAGGAGAGTGTGGAGTGTGAATGCATCGCGAGAGGATAGGATGTGAGTTAGGTTAACTTAATATTTTCGAGGGAAACTGTAATAATTTAATAAAACACATCGTTTTGTCTATTTAATTACAGACGGAAAATCCGTCTGTAATTATTTCTTACGAAAAAAATTAATTTTTCTGACGGAATTATCGACGGATTCTCTTTTCCGTCTGTAATTTATGCTAATTCATTTTTTTTATTTTCCGACAAAAAATTCCTCTGAAATTCCGTCTATATTTCCGTGGGATAAAATCCGTCAGAAATATCCGTCTGTAATAACTACTTTTCTAGTAGTGGATGGTGAACAGGCCTGGAACTATGTGCTCATGGAATAGGCTGAGAACGGACCAAGAGAAGCATGTACGAAGAGCAAAGATAGTGGAAGGACCAATCTAGGCGATGCAAGCAGTGGTGGTAGTATCGGAGATCGACGGCGCTGCCGTTACTAGCTCATGAAAACCGAGATGTGAGAGGATCGGAGGCAGCAACACTGTGTGAGGGAAGAACGATGGAAGATAGAGGAGCTTCCAC
>NC_029792.2:32962192-32965392 GCF_000816755.2 Arachis ipaensis
CTGGAAAGTTTGGAATTTGAGAAAGAAGAGATGGTGGTAATGTTGAAGTTGAAGATAAGGGTAAGGATAATTTGAAAATTTTATTAAAAGTCAACAAAAGATTTAGATACTTTTTACTTTTGTCATATGGAACCTATCTTTTATAGATACAACCTTAATTTCCTTATTTGATGAATACTTTTATCTATCAGTGTATTCATGAAAAACTGGAAAGTTTGGAATTTGAGAAAGAAGAGATGGTGGTAATGTTGAAGTTGAAGATAAGGGTAAGGATAATTTGAAAATTTTATTAAAAGTCAACAAAAGATTTAGGATTATGATACTTTTGTCATATGGAACCTATCTTTTATAGATACAACCTTAATTTCCTTATTTGATGAATACTTTTATCTATCAGTGTTTGCAAAATTCATGAAAACAAATAGTTATTTTCCTATATAAATCAAATTCTTTTTTCTAATGACTTCAAGATTGTTTCAATCTAATCATTATAACTTTATGTGATGCATATTATCTTAGTTAATATTCTGTATTTCAACACAAAATTCAAACAAAATATGTTACAAACACGATGAATATCAAAACTTATTTATCAAATATTGCAACTAGAGAACAAAATACAAACCAATAAATAAAATTGCATAAAAAAGAGAGAATTTGACTCAAATATAGTAAAGTGTAATTATAACTCTACAATTTTGATTTTATTAAGAATTAACTTTCACAACAAAAAATAATAAAAAATACTTGAGAGACATAAGAATTTATTGTTTTTAGCTAACAGTTAGCTATCAAATTTAAAAATATGGGTTAAAATATATTTTTAGATTATTAGACAAAAAAATTAGATTAATAGATAAAAATAATTAATTCTGATGGCTCCTTGCTATTTCTCAAAAGGAAAAGTTTAAGGAACCAAAAGCTTATCAGCCAAAAACTAAACAAAACTACATTAATTTATATTAATAATTAATTAATTTTAAATTTTTTAAATTCAAAATTTAAAAATTTTTAAATTGATTAAGTAAACCTAATTAAAACCTATAAAAACCTTCCTCTTCTCTCTCATATTAACCTACCCACCTCTAACAATCACACACACAGACCCCTCTCTCTCACCGTCAGCCCTCTCCGCCTCCCCACCGCGATCCACTCCTCTTCTATCACCGACATCTGGTTCGTCGAATTCGCCACCGTAAGGAGATGTTGTGGAACGTAAGGACTGGATAATCATGGTAGAAGAGTGTGATTTTTAGATATATCATAGGACGTGGCATGGATACTATCGATGGTTATTGCTGAAGGGAGGCTGTGGCGTTCAAGGTTTTATGTGAAGCATTACATGTTTGGTGATAAGTAGAATGTAATGCGACTTCAAGTGAGAAGGGGCTGGAATCCGTGTGTACTGGGTTTTGTTTTTATTAGGGTCTAGGGATAGTTATTATATTAGTAGTTAAAGGGTATAGATGTTGACAGTGATGTGGGAGGTTGTATTCATATTTCTTTTGGTTCTTTATGTTCTTCTAGGAGTTTCTTGACTATTATGATCTAGTTCTCTTCTATTGAATGTGTTCTTTTGTGTTTGGACACACTCTTTTCTGAGATTTCATCACATTGTATGAAGAGATTCTAATTTGTACGTAATTGTTTTTGGATATTAGGTGCTGTTTTGATAAACTACATACTTGATCTTAGCTAAAAGAAGTCCTTGAATAATTATAGAAATATAAAAAAAAAATTAATTTAATATGAAAAAAAAAATCATAATACTTAACAAAAGAAACATCTAATTATATTTTAACAAAAATAATTAAATATCTATAAAATTTAAAAAAAATATAAAATTCTTAAAAAAATAGAGACATTCACATTTATAATACAAAAAAATTCGAAAAATATATAAAAGAACATCCATTTAATATGAAAAAGAAACATTCTGGCACTTAGTAGAAGAAACATCCATATATATTAACTCGTAGAGATTTTGAATTCATCCAAAGGTATTTGGCTGGATTTTAGCTGATATGCTTTTGGTTCCTAGCTTTACTCTTCTCAAAAATATAATACTATATAAGAGCACAATTAACACACAATATTACATAAAACCTCTAAAATTAGAGGGAGGTAAAACCATGGCCATTGTCAAAAGACAACTACTTGCATGTACAACAAATCGCTCTCAAACAACTCATTGACTCCAATATAATCTTGGCCACTCTCACTCATTATATTGTTAATTCTTCTCATGCGAAACTTACAATATATATCCTATATATATGTGTATGTTAATTGAAATCAGACTAATTGATTTTCTTGATTGATGTTGATGACTGATGCTCCTCTCTTTTGTTGAATATATATATAGGATACTTTCCTCCAACAATTTTACGGGAGAGCTACCTGCAACACTTGCCAAGCTCACTAACTTGCAGGATATGTAAGCTTCGATTTTTTTTTTTCTTTATTAAACTAATTAATAAATAATCACAAATGGAAAAGTGGAAGAACATTATTGATTCTCTTTTTTTCCTTAAATTATGCAGTCGACTTGGGGACAATCAATTCTCTGGAAAGATTCCTGATTTTATTGAAAGCTGGACAAATCTCAAAGCATTGTGTGAACCTTTTAAATTTTTTATTTTTTCAATAACGTTTCTATTAGTCTTCAATTACAAATAATAGTTTGTTCTATTCTTTTTTATAGAAATATTATAGGGAGTGGACTAAGTGGACCAATTCCTTCTGGTATTTCAAAATTGAGAAACTTAACTGACTTGTAAGTATGTGTTAATTTTTTTTTGATAGGTTCTTTTTTTTTATAGGAATTATGTGTTAATTAATTAGCATTGGTTCTAATTAATTTTATATGCAGGAGAATAAGTGATCTGAGTGGATCTGAAATTTCAAGTTTTCCGGATCTTAGTAATAAGTCGATGAAGTATCTGTGAGTTGATACATTTGACTCTTTCAAAAATGGAAATTAAAAATAATGGAAAAAAAGAAATTGAAAAAAGAAAAGTTGTTCACAACATCATGATTGAGTATTTGATTATTTCCCAGGATTCTAAGGAACTGCAACATTCATGGAACACTAAAGGATTACCTCTCAACAACAGAAATATCACAAATCTTGTAATTGCATTTAATTTGAAGCTTTTAATTCTATTTGAGGAATTAATTCTTTATTAGATATAGCATTA
>NC_029792.2:32965443-32970082 GCF_000816755.2 Arachis ipaensis
TTGTCTAATTTGTCTAATTAAAATGATATTAAATAATTTACTATTAATTTTTATCACAAATTGGTACAATTACATCAGTATGCTTTAAGATGGTAAGAACTATTAATGTTTACTTTTGGTGAATTTTTTTTTTTGGTCATGGTGGTAATCTTTAATATAGTAGCATTTAACACATTTTTTATTATTCATTTTTCAGAGACCTCAGCTTTAACAAATTGACTGGACCAATTCCACCTTCCTATAAGGAGCTTATAAAAGTGAATTACATGTAATAATTAAAATTATCATGCTTGATACTTGGAGATAGTATAAATGCTAATTTGGAGCATACTTTTATAAATTATAATGATAGATCAATTGGCTTAACATCTATTCTGAAAAAAAATCACCCTGTATACATTTAGAATATAATGGATGTACCTTAACCATGGTTCCATTGTAATTTTACTATGAAGAAATTAAAGGACAAATAAATTAGTTGGAATTTGGATATAGGTAGTATTTCTAATAGCAATTATACTAAGTATACACCAAAATCAGTTAATAGTATAAAATATAAATACAAAATTGAATTAAATTGTTAGTGTACAAATAATTTTTTCATTCTAATAATTGTATCTATTTATTGAAATATAAAATATATATTAAAAATGAATTAAACTGTTAGTGTATGTATAAATAACACTTTTGTTCTAATAATTGTATGTCTATTTTGTTAGAAATATAATTATTTATCAATCAACTTAAATTTTTAGTAGAAATGATTTTATAACATAATATGCAAAAATTCACTCAAAAAAAATACTCTTATTTTAGAAGTATATTAAAAATATAATCATTATATGTCGTTTCTTGTCAAATTAAACTTTAGAAAAAGTGATTTCATTACATATTCATATATAATAATTTATTTTTATATAGTATCCATTAGATTCAATTGAAATTTGCATAATGTAGACTCTTTTATGTTGATCATCTATCTTCTTCATGTCTTGCAATGTAGATTCTTAACTGGAAATCTTCTCAACGGATCAGTGCCTTCATGGAAGAGTGATGCTACCAGCTTGTAATAACTTCTTTATCAAATGCTACTTTTTATTGGTTGGATTAATTAAACACAGTGCATATTATATGTCATTTTTTTCTTCACTTTATAATTATCATTTTAGTTTGCTTCTTCAATGATTGCTACAGTGTGTGTTTGATGAGAAACTCATTATATGCCTTGTATGTAGAGATCTTTCATATAACAACTTCAACAAAGATAATCAGCAGTGTCAATATGGAAAAGTGTAAGTATTATTTCTGTACTTGTAGTTGTAGTTATTGAATATTAAGATTCTATTTAAGTACTAATTTAGTGATAAGCTTCTCTTACTTCGTGCCATAGGAACTTGTTTGCTGCTAGCTCTCCGACAATTAACAATTCGTAAGTTTTGAATTCTGAAAATAGTTGTTCAATTTTATATTTCATTCACATAGCTTGTTACATTAAATATCTCACCCTGATGAGGTTATATTATGCTAATTTAATTTGTCAATTTTTTTGCTTCCGTTATTTTATCAGAGGAATTGTTTCTTGTTTGAGAAGCTCTGTCTCTGGTTGTCCTAAAGGTGAGTTTTCAGGTTATATTATCTAAAATAAAAAGTTAGGCCCTTTGGTATTTCTAAAAAAATAATTAAAATAGCATGAAAAGCAAGAGCTTCTGTCTGTTTTGAAGTAATAATTTTTATCTATTCTGGTTGTTGTGTCAGTCAATTCTATCCACATAAATTGTGGAGGAACATCATCAGTAAAAGTGAAGGGAATCACATATGATGAAGATGGACGTGATGGGACAGCATTGTTCGACAGAGGTCAAAACAAAAACTGGGCAGTTAGCACCACCGGTGACTACATGGATGTAGAAGCAGAGTATTCTACTGCCTCTTTAAATGACACTTCTGCCCTCTCTTCCAATGATGCTTATCACCAACTATACAACGATGCACGAGTTTCTCCTATTTCTCTAACTTACTATGGATTTTGCCTTCATAATGGAAACTACAAAGTCAAGCTCCATTTTGCTGAGATCATGTTCACCAATGATCAAACCTATAAAAGCCTTGGAAGGCGTCTATTTCACATCTACATTCAGGTATATATATTGCTACTTTTTCGAGCGAGAATCTAACTGTATTTGTTCTGTGTTTTTATATCACTTTACTAATGTGATTCATGACTTTGTAGGGAACGTTGGTGGAGAAGGATTTTAATATTGCAAAAGAAGCAGGAGGTGTCGGTAAGGCAATCATAAAAGCTTACACAGCAGCTGTCATTAATAATACCATTGAGATTCGATTTTATTGGGCTGGAAAAGGGACAACCATAATCCCAAAGAAATCAGTGTATGGTCCTCTTATATCAGCCATATCTGTGGAGAATGGTGGGTTATTCTCTTTGGATTTCTTTTTCAATTTTATTATGTTGGTTAGTTTCTTTTAAAAATTAACACATTTAAAGATTATTTATGTTTGGATATACTAGTTTTAATCTATGTTATAGGAGTACATGCCTTTTGGACTAATATGGGCATGGATGGCAACAATATCCGAACTTGCAGATATGCATCCCCGTTTCTATCTGTTCAGAGTGGGTAGTTATCTATCCTAGTGCAGGGCGAATTTTTATTGAGACAAAATCTTGGGTAGGGTCGGATTTAGATAATATTTATCCCTACCTGTCCGGTATATATATAATATATATAAATATATAATTTTAATATATGTAAAATTAGTAAAATAATTAATAATATATAATAATTGTGTAAGGTGAATAATAATTGTCTACTAACAATCAAGCAAACATATACTTCATCGCTTAGAAAATGGAGGTAGCATATCAACAGGGGCTGTGATTGGAATTGTTGCTGCAGTGGTAATTATCATCATCATCTTAGTACTAAGTGTGCTTTGGTGGAAGGGCTACCTAGGAAACAAAAACTCTCCTTCAAGAGGTAATTTTTGTTAAGCCTAGTTTGATTTTGGGTTACACTATGATGACAAACATTCAATTGGGTTGAAAGCCCAATAGTGTTTAATGTGTGCTTTATTATGGCAGGCCCAAGCATACTAGCTTATATTGCAGCAGCCCATCAAAGCAAATAGAAATGAAGCTCACATTGTTCCTTAATGCAGTAACCGAGTCCAACAATTTCTCATAGCACATTCAGCAACATTAAATGATTATGTAAATATTTGCTAAAAGCAATATGAGGACAGCTGTATCATGCAAGGACAAGTGTGGCTCTGAGAAAGCAAGCAAGGACATCACCAAAAGCACTGCTATGGATCGTGGTTATGCAAAACACAAACTTGCATAGAGTAGCAGCAAGGAAATGGAGCAGAATGGAAAAGAGGAACATGCCAAGGAAGAAAGAAACACCAAGGACAGCAGAGGTAGTGGGAGAGCTCCTCGGACAGCAGGGGAGGTGGAGCAAAATGAAGAAAGGACTGCATGTCATCAAGGACCACTCCAACGGGCAGCAAGAAAAAGCAAAGAGGATGAAGCTACAATAAAGCCTAGCTGAAGTTATATAAGAAGACTCATTCCATCATTTCAAGTCAAGAAAAGAGAGCACACACCAATTCAGAGCACCTTCTCTAATATAGAGCTGAAATCTCTTTCTTCTACTCAAGCTTAATTCTAATTTATTGTTATGGCTGTCTTGTGTTATTCTTTGCTTTGAAAAAGGCAATCATGTGAGGATCAAAAGCCAAGAGAGAAAAGACAAGAGTGATGCAGAAATAGCCACTGTTTATTTTTCTGATGTAATTTGGGTTTATGAACTAGGATTAGTTCCCCTTGCCAAGTTGGGTTAGCACTTGATGAGAATTGAATCTGTGTAGATTCCCCTTCCAAGTTGGGATAGCACTTTGGGTTGCTAAGCTTTGGTGAAGAAAGCTTAGGGGTAGATACTAGTTGAATTAGGGAGTAATTCAATAGTATTGGTGTATGTAACCTGAGAATTATAGTGAAAATTCCACCATGGTTTGTGGTGGAGACTGGATGTAGGATTCATGGCACAAAGAATCCGAACCAGGATACATGCTGGCCTCTTTCTCCTCTTCTCTGCACTTTTAATTTTCTGCGTATGAGACTATTTCAAATAATCTCCTGCAACTCGAGCAACAGCAAAAACAGAGTTTGAAACTTAAAGTTTTAAGCTAACTTGATTCAACCCCCCCCTTCTCAAGTTCAACTAGAACCATCAATTGGTATCAAGAGCAAGGTCTCAAGAAGACAAGCTTCACAGCTTGGAGTAAAGATCCATGGCCAACAACATGAATCCCAACATCGTGGCTTTCACTCTCACTGAAGGGCAGTCCAACAACAGACCTCCCTACTTCAATGGCAGCAACTACTCTTACTGGAAAGAGAGAATGAGAATCTTCGTGCAGTCGATCAACTACAACATCTGGAAGATCATTCTCAATGGTCCAGACGTTCCCACCAAATTGCTATTTCACTCTCAGCTTCATCTTCCCCCAATTTTCGAATTTTAAGTGGGAATATTGAATTTCTGTGATTTCTGATGTTTTAGGATTCAATTAGCTTGAGAGAAACGTTCACTCTTGCTTATGTGAAGCTTGGGTAAGA
>NC_029792.2:32971844-32975635 GCF_000816755.2 Arachis ipaensis
TTGTGGTGAATAGTTACTATTTGAATTCTATGATAGTAAACTGTTCTGGAACTGAATGTCAGGGTATTATGTTATTAACTGCGGGAGTATCAGGTGATGATCTGAGTTTAGAGCAAATTCCAGTTGTATGTGAATTTCCAGATGTGTTTCCGGATGATATTAATGAATTCCCACCTAACCGAGAGGTTGAATTTGCAATTGAGTTGGTACCTGGATCCGGTCCAATTTCAATTACTCCTTATAGGATGTCGCCTTTAGAAATGGCTGAACTGAAAGCTCAGTTGGAAGATCTGTTGGGTAAGCATTTTATCCGACCAAGTGTTTCTCCGTGGGGAGCGCCAGTGTTACTTGTAAAGAAGAAGGATGGGAGTATGCGGCTGTGTGTCGATTATCGGCAATTGAATAAGATCACTGTGAAGAATAAATATCTGTTGCCTAGAATCGATGATCTAATGGATCAGCTACAGGGTGCCAGTGTGTTTTTTAAGATTGACCTGCGATCCGGATATCATCAGATAAGGGTTAGAGACGAGGATATTCCGAAAACTGCTTTCAGGACACGTTATGGTCATTATGAGTATACAGTGATGTCTTTTGGGTTAACTAATGCCCCGGCAGTATTTATGGATTATATGAACAGGATTTTTCGACCATATCTGGACAAGTTTGTTATTGTCTTCATTGATGACATTCTTGTTTATTCTAAGACTGAAGAGGAACATGCTGATCACTTGCGGATTGTGCTTCAAATTCTGAGAGATAGGAAGTTATATGCTAAGTTATCTAAATGTGAGTTTTGGAAGAGTGAAGTGAAGTTTCTCGGCCACGTGGTGAGTAAGCAGGGGATAGTTGTGGATCCTGCTAAGGTAGAAGCAGTGATGAATTGGGAGCGACCAACTTCAGTGACAGAGATCAGGAGTTTCTTAGGTTTGGCAGGGTATTATCGCAGATTCATTAAGGGATTTTCACAGCTCGCCTTACCTTTAACTAAGTTGACTAGGAAGGATACACCTTTTATCTGGACTCCGGAATGTGAAGAGAGTTTCCAGGCATTGAAGCACAGGTTGACTACTGCACCTGTATTGGTATTACCTGAACCAAGTGAACCGTTTGAAGTGTATTGTGATGCATCTCTGAAAGGGTTAGGGTGTGTTCTGATGCAGCACCAGAATGTTGTGCCTTTATCTGTTTATTTGTCTGTGAAAATGCATGATGGAATTGGAGGTATGGAGGAATGGTAGTATAGGACTTAGATTTAAGGTTAAGTTAGGATTAAATATTTTTAGGAAACCACCTTTTATGGCTTTTGTTTAATACTTTAAGCTCTATAATTTGAGTGTCGGCGTTCTAGGATTGCCTCTGGCATTCCCAGGACCTTGTATATTATGTGTGTGGCACCTTTACCATACTGAGAACCTCTGGTTCTCATTCCATACTATGTTGTTATTTTTCAGATGCAGGTCGAGAGGCATCTCGTTAGGCGTCTGGACTCTTAAAGTGGAGGGGTTACTGGATAGTGTTGTTGTATAGTTTTGTTGTACAGTGATGTATATATATGTACTTAGCTTTCTCTCCGCATAACTTGTCCTTTTTGATCCTCTTAGAGGTTTATGGAGAGGCAGGATTGTGTGTATGTACTTTTGGGTTTTGGATATGTATGTATATATGTGTAAATATTCTCCGGCCAGTCTTGACTTCGCAGGCTGAGTTAGGAGCTTGTTATTTTGTATCTTTGGCACTCTATTCCTACTTCTGTTATCTTATGTTTGACAGTTACAGTTTTCTTAGCATGCAAGTTAACTCGTTCCTTGAGCGTTGCGCTTTTATCTCGTGATTTTTATTTTCCCTATCCTTCAAGGCTCCTAGCATATTATAACTCTTCTGCTATTATATGTACTTATTTTATTTTAGAGGTCGTAATACCACATCACCTCTGTTTTACGACTTAAGCGTAAAGCTTTGTGTGGTAGGGTGTTACACAGGTTTGCCTTGCATCCAAGAAAAAAATGGACATGTGGTATCTTGATAGTGGATGTTCAAGGCATATGACCGGAAGGGATACTTTCTTCATTAAACTCAACAAGTATAATGGAGGATTTGTCACCTTTGGAGATAATAGTAAAGGTAAAATAATTGTCATTGGTAAGGTTGGCAAAGATTTTTCAACTTGCATGGATAGTGTCTTTTTAGTTGATGGGTTAAAGCATAATCTATTGAGCATAAGTCAACTGTGTGATCTTGGATATGCTGTAACCTTTAGAAAATCTGATTGTAGAGTCATAAATGAGAAAACAGGGGCTGTTTTATTTGTTGCCAAAAGAAGTGACAATGTTTATGGTATCACTCTAGATGATCTAAAAGTTCAAAATGTAACTTGTTTCTCTTCAATGGAATCTGAAAAATGGATGTGGCATAAGAGGTTAGGACATGCTAGCATGTTCCAAATCTCTAAGCTTGTAAAGAGAGGCTTAGTTAGAGGTCTTCCTAATATAAAATTTGATAAGGACATCATTTGTGATGCTTGTCAAATGGGTAAACAAATTAAAACCTCTTTCAAACCCAAGGAAGATGTCTCTACTAAGAAACCATTGGAGTTGTTGCATCTTGATCTGTTTGGACCTACTAGAACTCAAAGTCTTGGAGGAAAGAGTTATGGCATGGTAATTGTGGATGACTATACTAGATTTGGCTGGGTGTTCTTTCTTGCTCATAAACATGAGGCCTTTTCTGTTTTTGAAAAATTCAGCAAAAAGATTCAAAATGAAAAAGGTTCAAAAATTATTTCAATAAGAAGTGATCATGGTAAAGAATTTGAAAATCAATACTTTGAATCTTTTTGTGATGAACAAGGCATATCACATAACTTTTCTTGTCCAAGAACACCTCAACAAAATGGTGTTGTTGAGAGCAGAAATAGAAGTTTACAAGAAATGGCTAGAGCTATGTTATGTGAATATGAAATCCCTAAGTTCTTATGGGCTGAAGCTGTGAACACAGCTTGCTATGTTTTAAATAGAACCATCATTAGGAAGTTTTTGAAGAAAACACCATATGAACTTTGGAAAGGGCATCCTCCTAATCTTAGTTATTTTCATGTGTTTGGCTGCAAGTGCTTCATTTTGAACATCAAAGAAAATTTAGGAAAATTTGATCCCAAAACACATGAAGGAATTTTTCTTGGTTATTCCACTAATAGCAAGGCCTATAGAGTTTATAACAAGAACTCCAAAACCGTTGAGGAAACCATGCTTGTCACATTCTGTGAATCTAACTCTGTTCCTAGTGTTTTCATTGATGATAGTCCAGGTTTTGAAGTTGAAGTACCTAAGAACAGTGAACCAGTTCCACAAAATCCAAGTTCTCATGAAGCTGCACCTGCTAGCAACGAAAATCCCAATTCTGCAGGAGACAATTTGGAATTATCTCCTGTTTCTGCAGAAAATACTGATGCAGAGACCATTGTTGACCAAGAGGAATCTGAATCCTCAAACCAGTCAAGAAGACCAAGAGAATGGAGGTTTCTGAAAAACTACCCTGAAGAGTTCATAATTGGAAATCCCTCCACTGGTAGGACCACTCGTTCATCTTTGAAAAGAGCCGAATCCAACAACATTGCTCTTCTATCAAAGATTGAACCTCAAAACATCCAAGAAGCTCTTACTGATCCATCTTGGGTATTAGCCATGAAGGAGGAATTGCAGCAATTTGAGAAGAATCAGGTCTGGTCATTAGTGCCTTATCCAAATGGAAAGAAAGTCACTGGCACTAAATGGATTTTCAGAAACAAGATG
>NC_029792.2:32975684-32985325 GCF_000816755.2 Arachis ipaensis
TTTGCTCAAGGTTTCAATCAAAGCCTAAGGAGTCACATCTCTCTGCTGTCAAGAGGATCATCCGATATGTACTTGGTACCACTAATTATGGGTTATGGTTTCCTAAGACTGATTCTTTTCAATTAGTGGGTTTCTGTGATGCAGATTTTGCTGGGGATAAGATCGATAGAAGAAGCACAAGTGGCATGTGCTATTTTCTTGGGAAATCCCTCATTGTTTGGTCTAGCAAAAAGCAAGCTACGGTAGCACTTTCAACAGCCGAAGCTGAGTACATTGCAGCCTCCTCTTGTTGTTCTCAATTATTATGGCTGAAAACTCAACTAGCTGACTATAAATTGAATGTCTCAAATATTCCATTATTTTGTGACAACATGAGTGCTATCAATATTTCCAAAAACCCTGTTTTGCACTCAAGAACAAAGCACATTGAAGTTCATTTTCATTCTATAAGAGAACATGTGCAAAATGGAAATTTAGATATTCAGTTTGTTAATTCTGAGGGTCAGCTAGCTGATATATTCACCAAACCACTGATAGAGGAGAGGTTCTGCAAGTTAAGAACAGAACTGGGCATTCTAACTTCATCTCTGTTTTCTTAATGTTTCTGATAATGAGATCTTTTGTATTTTGTCTCATAAATCGCGGTGAGATTTTCTTTGGCAGATGATGAGTAACCTTCATTGGGTCACTATGAAGCCTACTGGATTCAAGCCTGAATGATGAACATCACGTGCTGGAGCAGTCTCGACATATGGGCTTTCTTTACTGAATCCAATTGAGCCCATTTCATAGTTGCTTTTTCATTTTTTGAAAATAAGTTTTTGGGCCTCATTTAACATTTGTTTTCAAATCCAAATTTTATTTTGCTTTTGTTCCCATCTGCAACGTACAACAATTACAGCTGTTACTTCCTATACGTTTTCAAAGTTGGGATTTTTATTTTTTCAAGGTGCAACCTTTACACTTCTCTAAGTTTATAATAACTTCCCACTGCATGCATCCATTCACACCACACTCACCACTCTCCACTCTTTCATCTTCTCCGAACCAGTGCTTCTATAAATATGGCTCGAAAGAAGAGAGTTGCTCACAGAGGCTCCCACAGCGGCACCCACCGTTCTGATCACACACACTCTTCTCCCTCTCATTCCCCCACTCATTCCTCTCCATCTCCACCACCAAACCCTTCTCCTGACATGGCCCGCACGAAGACCACCGCTCGCCGCCCTGGTGTTGCCCCTCGCCCTACACCTCCTCCTCCTCCACCAAACATGTCTCAGCCTAGTTCTTCCAAACCTAGCTCTTCCAGAGGAAAGAGGCCTCTTCACGAAGACGAAGAGACTCGCCCCACTCAGAATCGCCATACTCGCGGTACAGTCATTGGCTTTGACCTCCGTCCTGTTGCTGAACCTAGACTCTCAAATCCTATTGCTTACAAGTCATTTTATGCTGATTTTCCTGATGAGTCCTTTGATCGTCGTCGTTTTCAATCTCTCATGAACCATCTGTTTTTCTGCAAAGATGTTTACAAGCGTAAACTCTGTCCATCGAAGCTTGTCAATCTTGACAAACTCCGTAGGAAAGGCCTGAACTTTACCCCATTGTTTGCATATCAAGGTTGGACATCCATACTGTCCATCAAAGAGAAAATTTATCCTGATTTGGTAAAACAGTTCTATAGCAACATGTCCTACAAAGAAGGGAGAATCGCCTCTTTTGTTAAAGGCAAAGTGATTATTCTTGACAAATATCACCTAGGCAAAGCCCTAGATTACCAGGATCGAGGCCCTGATGTCTACACCTCTGGTAAGTGGGACGAAACGCTCAATGTTTCATACTTTGATGCCCTAAGTACTGTCTGCATCAATATCCCTCTCTTAGAAGGTAACACTCCAACTCATAAGTCTCTTGGTCCAGTCCGTGCCCAGCTGCATAGGATTGTGAACCATGTCATCTTGCCTCAGAGCGGCTCTTTTCAACGCGTCTCATTCTGTGACACACTGGTCTTGTATGCATTGCTTTCAAAAATTCCTATCTCTTTTGCTTATTTACTTGTAAGGCATATGTATGCTTGTGTCAGTACCAAAAATGCATTACCATATGGCATGCTTCTTACAAAAATTTTTCAATATTACAATGTTGATTTTGGGGCTGAAATTGCCATAGATTGTAACTCATATATTAAAGGGGGTGGTGCAGTAAAGAAAACAGCTCCCAAGCGTCGCCAAACTGATGACAGCACTGATGTTCCCTCTGTTGATGAGGATCCTCTGATTCCCCCTTCCACATCCACTACAATCAAGGTCATGACCCGCATTCTGAAGAATGTGCTTGAAGAATTTATCAATCTGACTGACCTCCTTCTCCATCATGGTGCTGAGCGCAAAAGGAATCAAGTTTTGGAGGAGAATGCTCTTAAGAAGACCAAAGGAAGGATTCGCATTCTGAGAGACTTTGTGGAGGATGTTGAGGTTGGCCTCACCACATCTGACAATGAGGGGGAGGACGATAGAACCTCTGATGAATCCAACTCTGATGCCTAGCTCATTTTATCTCATCTGTGATTATGACTTAGTTTCCTTTTGAACTTGTTAAATATTCTGGATGACTGTAAAGACTTTAACTACTCTGCTACTTCAACTATATGCACCAGCCACTAACAAATTTTGTACAGGTTGCTTTTTCCTTTCCTCCCTTGATGACAAAAGGGGGAGAAAAGAAAAGGAATGTTAGTTTTGGCTTAGGGATTAATAGTAATAGTTAAGAACAATGATTTGTGGTGCTATGATCTATCTAGTATTGTGCTTAGTGTTAATTGCTCTGTGCTCTGTGCTTCCATAACTGTGATATATTGTTTGGATATATTGGTCTTGGCTGCTTTCAAGTTTTCAGGAAAAGATGTAAGCCATGATCAAGGGGGAGCAATGCTAGCATTCAGGGGGAGCAACTCACAATCCGAATGTCATCAAAGGGAAGTATTCTTAACTCATTTAAATTTTTCTTTAATTTCCCTATTTTATCATGTTTGTCATCAAGGGGGAGATTGTTAAGCCTAGTTTGATTTTAGGTTACACTATGATGACAAACATTCAATTGGGTTGAAAGCTCAATAGTGTTTAATGTGTGCTTTATTATGGCAGGCCCAAGCATACTAGCTTATATTGCAGCAGCCCATCAAAGCAAATAGAAATGCAGCTCACATTGTTCCTTAATGAAGTAACCGAGTCCAACAATTCCTCATAGCACATTCAGCAACATTAAATGATTATGTAAATATTTGCTAAAAGCAATATGAGGACAGCTGTATCATGCAAGGACAAGTGTGGCTTTGAGAAAGCAAGCAAGGACATCACCAAAAGCACTGCTATGGATCGTGGTTATGCAAAACACAAACTTGCATAGAGTAGCAGCAAGGAAATGGAGCAGAATGGAAAAGAGGAACATGCCAAGGAAGAAAGAAACACCAAGGACAGCAGAGGTAGTGGGAGAGCTCCTCGGACAGCAGGGGAGGTGGAGCAAAATGAAGAAAGGACTGCATGCCATCAAGGACCACTCCAACGGGCAGCAAGAAAAAGCAAAGAGGATGAAGCTACAATAAAGCCTAGCTGAAATTATATAAGAAGACTCATTCCATCATTTCAAGTCAAGAAAAGAGAGCACACACCAATTCAGAGCACCTTCTCTAATATAGAGCTGAAATCTCTTTCTTCTACTCAAGCTTAATTCTGACTTATTGTTATGGCTGTCTTGTGTTATTCTTTGCTTTGAAAAAGGCAATCATGTGAGGATCAAAAGCCAAGAGAGAAAAGACAAGAGTGATGCAGAAATAGCCACTGTTTATTTTTCTAATGTAATTTGGGTTTATGAACTAGGATTAGTTCCCCTTGCCAAGTTGGGTTAGCACTTGGTGAGAATTGAATCTGTGTAGATTCCCCTTCCAAGTTGGGATAGCACTTTGGGTTGCTAAGCTTTGGTGAAGAAAGCTTAGGGGTAGATACTAGTTGAATTAGGGAGTAATTCAATAGTATTGGTGTATGTAACCTGAGAATTATAGTGAAAATTCCACCATGGTTTGTGGTGGAGACTGGATGTAGGATTCATGGCACAAAGAATCCGAACCAGGATACATGCTGGCCTCTTTCTCCTCTTCTCTGCACTTTTAATTTTTTGCGTATGAGACTATTTCAAATAATCTCCTGCAACTCGAGCAACAGCAAAAACAGAGTTTGAAACTTAAAGTTTTAAGCTAACTTGATTCAACCCCCCCTTCTCAAGTTCAACTAGAACCATCAATTTTTATTTTTAAATTAAACAATGCAATTTTCAGTTAAGGTGACCAAGTCATATTATGTTCTAAATTAACTATATAACTTGCTATGAAGAGTTTTAAAGTGAATTTACAAGACTGTGATTTTAAAATAAAAGATAGAGTGAAAAATCTTTAAATCCTTTCCTTCTTTCTTTTTTCTCTTCATTCATCATATGATTGTTGATCCAAAGTGTCATTTTGTATATGTCATTTTCATTATAATTTTTAAATAATTTCTCTAATTTTTCTTTTGATTTAATTAATTTCCAGAATTTACAAGTTTAGATATCCAAACAAGTTTATTTTCTTTACGCCAAATCAAAATAGCAACAAATAATTTTGATATATCCAACAAGATTGGAGAAGGAGGATTTGGCCCCGTGTACAAGGTATCTTTAAATCATCACTATCTTGATTTTATTATATTGTAATGAGATGCATGCTTAGTACTTTTGAGCATTATATTCTTTTAACAACACTTAAATTATATACAGGGAGAGTTATCTAATGGTATAGTAATAGCAGTAAAGCAGCTTTCTTCAAAATCAAGGCAAGGGAATCGAGAGTTCTTAAATGAAATAGGCATGATTTCTGCTTTACAACATCCTTGTCTCGTTAAACTCTATGGATGCTGTGTTGAAGGAGATCAACTGTTGTTGGTATATGAATACATGCAAAATAATAGTCTTGCTCGTGCTTTATTTGGTAATTCTTATAATACTTTGGTCTACTACCTTGTACATTATTCTTTCAGGTCAAAAAACATGTCTATTTTTAATTACACATATAAATAGATTATTTATGTGATTAAAAAACATCTTTATTAATTGATCATATTTTGAATTCGTTTCACTTACAATCTTTTCTTGTTTGATGGAGTTTACTGATAAACATTTTCGAAATATTTTAGTTAAACAATGATGATGTTGGTCAAAATAAAATTTTGTAAATATTATGACAAATATTTAGGGTTGAAAAAATTGTTCTTATGGGTATTTTTTTACTTTTGTATTTCATATCTCGTGATAAATATTTTATGGGTGACAAATATTTTATAATATTTTATACTCACATATAAAGGTCCAAAGGAACACCAAATAAAATTGGACTGGCCAACAAGACAGAACATTTGTATTGGTATTGCTAGAGGCTTAGCATACCTCCATGAAGAATCAAGATTGAAGATAGTTCATAGAGACATTAAAGCCACAAATGTCTTGCTTGATAGAGATCTTAATCCGAAGATATCTGATTTTGGTTTGGCCAAACTTGATGAAGAGGACAATACCCATATTAGCACCCGAATAGCAGGAACATAGTGAGTTACATTCATATATTTAAAATAATTTTCCTTGCAAAATTTATCTAATAAATATAACTTGCTCAATTAGCTTGTATAGTGATGATATATATGAAAGACATTCAGTTTAACCAACTTGTCAATTGTCAATTTGTCATCATGGATAAAACGTCTAGTGATTAAAACATAAATTGAATTTTATTCTAAATATAAGGTTCTAGGCTTTTAGTACAAGAGCTTTTGTATTTGGAATAGATAGAGTAACATATAACAAAGCAATATAATTTTTAGGTTTGGTTATTTCTGTTGTTGTTTAATATACAGAACAAAAAATAGAATTAGATGCAGCAGGTATCTAAATTCAATGTATTAATCTATAAACTTTTTCATATTTATTATGTAGTGGATATATGGCTCCAGAATATGCAATACATGGTTATTTAACTGACAAAGCAGATGTCTATAGTTTTGGAATTGTTGCTTTGGAAATCATTACTGGGAAGACTAATACTACTCTGCGGCAGAAAGAAGAAGTAATTTATCTGCTTGATCTGGTAAGTATTTTCTTAAGAGTTTGTATAGAATTAATCTGATTGCATTTTCTTCTGGAGAGAAATATAAAACATTTTGAGATTATAACTTGTTATTTGAAATATATATAATAAATTGTTGTTTTATAATTAGCTTTCTATAATTAATTGCTAAACTAATGTTGTGTTTTTAACTTCTAACAAACTTTTTTTTAGAGGTTCTATAAGGACAAATGTGACATGCATATTGCCATAAAAATATTTAGAGGTTTAAACTCTTCGAAAATTTCTCAACTTGTTATAAATATACACAACTATAAGTCTATAATTGCTTCTATATCACTCAATTTGATAAAATCGAATTGATTACTGACTTTGAAGTTAGCTACCTTCTTTTATGATTATTTATACCAGGCACGTTTGTTGAAAGAGAAAGGCAATCTAATGGAGCTAGTTGATAGAAGATTGGGCTCAAACTTTGATAAAGAGGAAGCCATGATAATGATTAAGGTGGCTCTCCTATGTACTAATGTGTCTGCAACACTTAGACCAAACATGTCTTCAGTGGTAAGTATGTTAGAAGGCAAAATTATAGTTCAAGAACCAATTTTTGATAAGCCAAGTGAGGCATTGGATGAGAAGAAATTGGAAGCAATGAGATTGTATTGTTTTGAAGATCAAAGTATTTCAACGGAGGATCCATGGACTACTTCGTCTACTTCTGCAAGAGATTTGTATCCATTAAATTTGGACTCTTCTTACTTAGAGAAGAGAGAATATCAAAATTATTAAATATGTTGCAGATCAAATAGTGGATATGAATCGTTAAAGTGTTGTGTGTGAGAATATGTAACGTGAATAATTTTATAATGGTGTAATGTCTAAAATTAGAAGTTGTTCAATCTATTTGAACAATAAAATAATTAAAAAATTGTATTTAAGATTTATATTAATTATTAATTTATTATGCATGTTTGCCCATAAGTTGGCATCTTAGGCCTTATTATTAGTAAACCATAGAATAAAGATCTGAAATATATAATACTGATAGAGTCTATGACCAAGCGTTGTTAATCAAATTCAGTTAAACACTTAAATTAGACCAATAACCCAAAACACTAATAACCATCAAATATTACCACTCTCAAATGCAGTATGCATTGTCTTCTCTACACTTACTCTTGTACCTTTTTTTTTTTCATTAAAATGGTTATTTCTTATACTCTTACTCTCCTCCCTTCCTTCTCTTTCGAGCTTTATTTTTTTTGGCTTCTCCAAATGAAATAAAAAAAAATGTAAAATTATTTTTATATTTTCATCTAATAATTTCTATGTTCTTTTAAAAAAATTTGTCTCTAAAATAAAAAATGAAGAACACAAATTTTAAAAACAAAAATACAGAAATTTATAAGACTAAACACAAGAATTTGTAAAACTAAACACAAAATAGATATATATAACCAAATAATTATATTAAATATGTTGCTTCATGTGCTTTTTTTTTTCAAAATTTCGGTAGTTATCATAAAAATTTTATACATTTATCGTTTTGTATTTTTTTCGTTCCTCTTCCTAAACTTTTATGTTTATCACAAAATAAACTGTGCTTTTTTCACTTTATTTTTTGCTTAATTTCTCTTATTTTTAATTCTTTTTTTATATAAAATTTAAAAAATTCAAAAGAAAAAAAAAGAAAGAAATAAAAGAAAAAGAAGATGCAATAAAAAATGAGATAAAGAAGGAAATGAGGGAATGCGAAAAGAAGTTATAGAAGGAGAAAACACAAGCAGAAGAGTGTGTGGTTAGTTAGATGGAAAGCGCGTGGTAAATAAAAAATAGTTTAAGGAAAATGGTAGAGGAACAACACTTCCATTAAATATATAACATAAACAACACCAACTAATAATAATTTTAAATTTTTTTAAAAATTAAAATTTGAATAATCAACAGTAAATACATTTTGAATAACAAAGATTAGCAAAATACCCACCTATAATCACGTTTTTCCCTTCCCCCATCAACAACCATAAATCCTTTCCATTACACTTGTACCGCGCCCCACCCCTGCTCTCCGCAACCTCCACCGGACTCTCACAAAACACCGCACACGTTTTGGCTCCCTCATGAGTCTGCAACCACCGCATGCATCCGTGCTTCATCACGCCTCACCAGCTGTCGCACGTAGTCCAGTCTCATCGCGCCTCCATCCCGCCTATCGCTGCAGGCAGCCCAGCCTCGTCGCGCCTCCATCGTGCCACTGCAGACAACCTAGCTTCGTCCTCCATCGCGCCATGGAGACTGTCTCTGCCCTATGCCGCTTCTACTATATCGTTGGGCTCTACGTTGCTATTGCAGGGAGAAGTCGCGCCGATGACACGATTGCGGAACCCCTCGCATCGTCGTCTTCAATCGTGTCCCTCCGCCATCCTCGGTCTTTTTCTTTTTCTCCTTCCGCAACGCAGAGCGCCCTCCACCTTCCATCAATCACGTCGCACAACCTCACAAATATTTCTTTTTATTGTACATGGATATTTACTTTTTATTATACATGAATGTTTCTTTTAAGACTGATGGATGTTACTTTTTGTTGTACATTACCGATTTTTTTTATTGTACATGGATATTTTATTTTTATTGTCCGTGGATGTTTCTTTTAAATTCGATGGATGTTACTTTTTATTGTACATGGATCTTTTTTTTTATTGCAACGCTAAAGTCCGGCATTGCTAGCATTGTTGGCAGTGTGACAGGAGAGAGAGGGGAGTGGAGTGACTGCGGTGAAAATAGGGTAATGAAAATGGAGAAAGGTGTAATTAGGAGTAAGGATGGATAATATATTTTTTTTTATATTTAGTGGGCTTGTAGTAGCCCATTGTTGTTGTTTACATCTTTCATTATTTACCTAGTAGAACCGATAATTTAATTATTCTGTTAATCTTTATAATTCTATCAAATTTGCACTTAAGTACCTATTTTTTTCCTTTCAATTGAGTTTCTAAATCATTTTATATTTTGTAATTAAATTTTTACTGTTATAAAAATATTTGATTTAATGGAATATTTTATCTCCAAATTGAAGGTATTACCACTAATTGTCTAAGTTCTAAATGTCATTCATTTTCATTTTTTAGAATGACAAAATAGTTCTCTCCTTCTTTTTCACATTATTTCAAATAAGGAAGGAAGAGATTTTTTATTGAAGTGTGAAAAAGAAGATAAAAAAAATTATTTTGTCATTCTAAAAAATAAGATAAGAGTTTAGGCAATTAGTTATGATAAATTCATTTTAAAGATGGAATATTCTATTAAATTAAATGTTTTTATCACGTTAAAAACTCAACTACAATATATAAAATGGTTTAAGAATTCAATTAAAAAAAAAATTACAAAAATTTAATTATAAATTTAGTAAAATTATAAAGACTAACAAAATAATTTAACCTACAAAAAATCAATTATAAATATTTAATTATACTTAATTATAAATATTATTTAGTCACAC